>NW_015542469.1:79807-79997 GCF_001515605.1 Sinocyclocheilus anshuiensis
GTCAAAACGGACAATTCAACATCATTTTGTGTGTAATTCTCCGTTCATGCGACGCGAAAGAGTACTCGCACGCTGTGAAATGCGCTTTCTGTGTGTGTATGCTTCAGTGTCTGTGCTCAGAAAATTGGACCGAATTGAGTTCTCTCTTGCGTCGTCAGATTTATCCATATGTCTGCTCTTCTCTTACTCC
>NW_015542469.1:81488-87655 GCF_001515605.1 Sinocyclocheilus anshuiensis
ACCTGAATTGTTTTTAGTTTTAGTCTAGTTTTAGTCGACTAAATATCATAAGATTTTAGTCGACTAAATCTACAGAAAATTTAATCGGCTAAAATCTAATGGATTTAAGTTACAGTGCATTTATTAAGAATTTCTCTAAAATTTCCAAACTCATTATATAGTTTTGATATTAAGGTTTTATCATAATAGACTTAACTGCGGTGACACACAACATGCCTTTATGTTAAAATTAAATAAAACCACTTATCATAAAGAACAAGAACATGGTCTTCTTTTTAATGAAATACCAATGGTTATATAGGCTAATTATGCATTCTTTATAGCAACTTGTTTACCATATTCTTCATTCTTAAATTGTCCCTCCCTAACATTTTCGTCTCGTTTTTATTCGTTCACGAAAATGTCAATAGATTTATGTCATAGTTTTTGTCATTCAAAAAGAGTTTTAATTTGTTATCATCTCGTTGTCGTCGGTGAAAAAAATGTTGTTGACGAAACTTATTCGTCGCTGAAATTAACACTGCCTTGACCTGACTGTACAGGCTACTATACGGATCCATTCAGAATCTAAAAAATACCTTTTTTAGCAGCGTCCATTATAAAACACTCGTGCTTTTAATCCAAATACACGCTGAAAAGGATGTGACTCTAAGCAATCTCTAATGAAACCGGTCGGGTTTTCTCTGTAGCTGTTTTGAACTTAGGCTACTGTTTGAAGGCATTCATTTACTGGATACTTGGACTGAAAAGTTTCCAGGAGTTTACTGGTTTAAAAAAATCTGATCGCAAAAACATGCTTCTTTTCCTTTTTAAGGTATTGCTTTCATTATAATTTACTGATTAAAATTAATAGTCAATAATTAAAAATTATTTTATCACTCTTCGCGCCTCCCCTGACATGCACTCACTCGCGCCCCAGACCGACTCCGCTTGCATTCACGTGATTTGTCGAGATGAGAGGCGGGCGCGGGTGCAATCATCAATCAAATTTAAAGGGAAGCCGGCACATCCTGACCGCATCATTGTCTTTACTGGGTGTGTTTAGGGAATATTGGCATTTATTTACATGTCATTTGATTAGCTAGTCATGGTGGACTGTCATGATTTTGGCTAATGAAGGACACTAATGAATGATGAACTTCAGAGGTGATTTAGAAGTGGGTATACGCAAAGCCGACTGATAAAGAAGTGGGTATACGCCGTATACCTGCGTATACCCTCCACTACACCACTGAGTCCAATGCATCCGTCAATCCTTGAAACCTGAGCAGTGGCACTACGTACGTACAGAAGAAAACCCTGCAGATCATGCGTTGCGATCCTTACCTGCATCCTGCCTGGCTCAGACTTCTTGGTTTACCAGTCCCTCCTTCCTGTGTTAACCACCTGCAGAAAAAACACAAACAACGTTTGAGCTAATTGAACCTGAAAATTACTCAGAAATCCGACCACAAGTACAAACATGTGCTACTAACCTGGAGGAACCAGAGCAAATGTTGGCACAAATGTGACTTACATTGTACTCCAGATTAAATTGACCAAGCTAAGAATGTTATCCTTAAAGCAACACAAAAGGCTGCATTTTCAAAGAACTTTCAGCCCCCCAAGCTAACCAAGCTGTATCCAAAAGTAGCCGCTTGCAGAAACTCAGTCCGATCATAAAGGACAATTTCATTTGTGTTGGAGGACGACTGAAGTACTCTGAGGTTGCTACTGCAGAAAAGAACCCAATAATTCTCCCCAAAGATAGCCACATACTCATTCGACATCACCATGAGCAAGTGAAACATCAAGGCCGTCACTTGATGGAAGGAGCAATCAAGGCAGCAGGATTGTGGATCTTGGGAGGCAAGTCGCTTATCAATTCAGTACTCCAGAAGTGCATAACCTATCGCAAGCTGTGTGGAAAGCTTGAAGAACAACACATGGCGGACCTGCCATCTGAACGTTTCAAAATCTGCCCTCCCTTTACGTATGTGTGTCTCGATGTATTTGGACCCTGGTCTGTCACAAGCAGACGCACCAGAGGAGGACAGGTGTAGAGCAAGCGGTGGGCCATCATGTTCTTCTGAGAGTTCGAGAGCTGTGCACATCGAGGTCATTGAGTTGATGGACGCGTCAAGTTGCATAAATGCTCTCAGGTGCTTCTTTGCACTCAGAGGCCCTGCTAAACAGCTCCGTTCTGATTGTGGTACCAATTTCTTCGGAGCGTGCAAGGAGCTTGGAACGAACAAAATGGTGCAGAGGTACCTAGGTGGGCAAGGATGCAGCTGGGAATTCAACCCACCACACAGTTCTCACATGGGAGGCTCATGGGAGCGCCTGATCGGCATTGCCAGAAGAATCCTAGATTCAATGTTTCTATAGCTGAAAACTTCCTTAACCCACAAAGTTCTTTGCACACTAATGGCAGAAGTTACTGCTATCATTAATGCACGACCACTCCTACCTGTGTCTGCAGACCCGGAACAACCATTCATACTTTCACCATCAGTGCTCCTTATGCCAAGTTCACACTGCATGATTTTAGCCCGATTTTTCACTCGCCGACAGGTTTTGCGAAATCGCCGACAAATGCCCGAAATCGGAGGCAAATCGGTGCTCGTTCACACTAGTGACAATCACGCAGTGTGAATTATCATAGACGCGATCTGAGGGAATCGCCGACACGTCGCCAACGCCCGCAAAATATTTGGCATGCTAAATATCTGGAGCTGTCGCCGATTCACAATTATATTTTTTTTAATAATTACAGTCTTGCTTGAGAACTCCGGTCTGACGCACGCGGGTTCTCGCGTTATTTCCTTGTCACTTCTCGCGTGTGTTTTGTTGTGAAACGTAGTTTCTGTCTGCGATTCTTCCTATTGTGAAGTCATGCAGTGTGAAACCCCCTGTCGCCGATCCATCGTGCAATGTGAACACAGCAGCAACTGAATGCTACCCCAGATAGTCACGCAGTGTGAAAACAATGGCGATCCGACGAGTTTGAAAATCGTGCAGTGTGAACTCGGCATTACACCGAAGACAGGAGTTCCGTCTCCTCCTGGAGACTTTTTGGACAAGGACCTGTACACAAAGCAATGGAGACAAGTTCAGGCTCTTGCAAACCAGTTCTGGACCCACTGGAGCCGCGAATATTTACCTTGCTTGCAACACAGACAGAAGTGGACAGTACCTCGCAGAAACCTTCAACTGGGAGATCTATTTCTGCTCAGGGACAAGCAGATAGCCCGCAACTGTTGGCCCATGGCCAGAATCTCTGCCGTATTTCCTGGAAAGGATGGCCATGTAAGAAAGGATGAGGTCTCAACAACTGACCAAGGCAATATATGAACCTACCTAAGGCCAATTGCAGAAGTTGTTCTACTTCTACCCAAAGACTGATCTAGAGACTAAGGTTTAGCACGCTCACAAGTTCATAGTGACCTCACATAGGTCAGGTGGGGAGTGTGTTACCCTTTAAGGAATTTAACTTTCAAAAATCTGCTTTAAATATTTTTTGGTAAACATTCTCATGTAAAAATGTGAAGTTCATAATAATTTTTCCTTTATCTACCTCGTTTGTAAAAAAAATATATTATTTGTTTCATGTGATGAAGTCTCTTCCTGTTTAGCCACTTCCTGTTAGTGCTCCCTGTTCTACATGAAAACAATAGGGCCTTTCGCACCACGGGAACCTTTTCATAGTACCTGAACTAATTGTGGAACTACCCACTTTTTGACATGTTCACACCACAGGAACTAGGAACGGTTTTAGTTCTAGGAACTCCGTTTGGAGAAACTAAATTAGCTCCTACTTCAGAGCAGGGTCTAAAACAGTTCTATAGGAACTATCAGTGATGTAAGTGTATGCTGATTGGCCAAATACACGCGAAACACTGGCCACCAGGCATTTTTAAAAATCCATGTAAACATATTTACTCCACGAACATGGAAAACAGCGATAACGGCATTTACCTGTTGTCTGCAGTGTTGCGTTTTTTTTCTGAGCTTTGATGATATGTAACACTGCAAGTTGTCATAAAAAAAATTAGTCTCTTAGTCCAACTTTTTTCTCTTGCAATCGCGTAAATTGTGCGTTTACATCTCCATCTCTGTTACAAAAAGACGGCCGCGTCAGAGTTTCTGCTGCCGGTGCAAATGCAACCAGGAAAACGGCCCGAGGGAGAAATTGGTTCTCCAGGAACTACCCTGCTGGCTAGTTCCTAGAACTAAATTCCTAGAACTATGCGGTACGAAAGCCCCTATTGAGACAGACAGGGTGTGCTCTCTCTGATAATCCATTGCATCCACTAAAAAGCATCATAGAGGCAATGCCATTAGTTCATTTATATGACATTAGACATGTTAAAATCACATATTAGTAATGATTTTGTTAAAAGGAGATGTTTGATAAGTTGCTAAAAACGGTTGTTTACCATTGTGTACAAGCTTTCAGTGATGCTAATAGCCATTGTAATCACTACTACAAGGAGAACAGTAGTTTGTTATAGTATAGTCATTTATATGTATAGTCATTTATAATGCAATGCTAGTCAAGACATGGACACTGAATATGCTGCATTGTTTTATTACAGTTTTCACAGCAAATGTTAATGAGGAAGAGTGACAGTAAATGATCAACCATACTACAACTCTGTCTTCATTGGCTACGGTTTAACTTGGAGTTTAGTTAGAGTTTCAACACACTGCACGAGAACACTACACATCTTACATATTTTTAACAATACAGGCATCTGACAGGAGGACAAGCCAAGTATGTTAATGATTTAGTTTGAAGCGCTTAATATAAAAAATGTATCTTGCTCAAGACAACCTGACTTGGATCATACACTTTTCCAGCAGTTGTTCATTCTTTGTTCGTTGTTATTTTTCAGATGTGTTTTCAACATCAAAATATATAGATATAAACATTATTCTCACGTCCTGGGGAGAACCTCAGGGTCTCAAAATACATTCCAAAAACCTAGAGGTTTTGAACATTCTACTATAGGTAGTACTATGTGTACTTAGAGCCTGTCAATCAACGTTAGCGTGTCACGATCAAGCTGAAATTGCAAGGGTACTACACCTCTTGTCAAAAATGCATGTGTTCAGCCATTAGAATGTAAAACTTACAGGTGGTTAATCATAAGCCATTGCTATAACCTATCATCTGCCCCACCTAAATTTATGGTCAAGAGCTACTACTGGGCTCAACAATTCAAATATTTTTAAAAGAAGAAAATCAAACCTACAAGTCATTGTCTGTGCAGGTCCAGTGGAACCCTCGTTTTTTAAAAACCTCTATAAGTCCAAGGATGGATCCCTGAGTGCAAGACTCCCTAGAGGGACAAAAAGAGAAGCCAGCTGTAAGATTAGTGTGTCATATAAAAACATTACTATATAATGTTCATTATCCTGCTCTTGATCTGTATTCATTGCACAGCAGTATTAAAGTGTGCCATTCACACAGCAATTGTATCATTGGAGGTCACCAGGTCACTGTACTGTAGATCACTAATAAGTGTTCCTGAATGCCCAGACATTATTGATTGATTGATTCATACTTGAAGTATAGCATATAAAATATCTAATCAAAAAAAGAGATGTATTGTTTGCCAAAAATAAGACTCCATTACATTTCGACAAGGATTTTTTTAAATTTATTTTTATATTATTATTATTATTATTATTATTATTATTAATTTTATTTTATTTATTTTTTGGGGGGAGAAAGTTTTTGTAATTAACTGCAGTGTCAGTGCATTGCATTGAAAACAAGATGAACAGAAAGAAATTTACTTACAAAAAGGGTCCCTCTAAGTTGTATTTATTTATTTTTTTGGGGGAGAAAGTTTTTGTAATTAACTGCAGTGTCAGTGCATTGCATTGAAAACAAGATGAACAGAAAGAAATTTACTTACAAAAAGGGTCCCTCTAAGTTGTAGATGACTTTAATGTGTACATGAGTGACCATCCTTGGGTTTAGATTTTCCAGTTCCACACTGCCAAACATGCTGAGGAATAAATACAAGTATATACAAAAATACACACTTTATTTGTCAAACAAGAAAAAAAAATACTTTGTCCACAAGCTGATCAAGGTAAAATGTTAACAATGTTCTATAGTTCAAAACAGTTTTGATTTAAAAAAAAAAAAAAAAAAAAAAAAAAAAAAAGAAAAT
>NW_015542469.1:88337-89791 GCF_001515605.1 Sinocyclocheilus anshuiensis
GGCCTCACCTTCGATTCATTCAAGTTCGTTAACTTGAACACGTGAATTCACTGCATTGATTAGGCCTATAAGCTTCCTGATTCGGAAATGACTGAGTTAGCATTATTTTACCCATTGCTACATTATTGTCATGGACTCCACAAGTTATGTGACTGACTCAAGAACAAGTTCAGATAGGAACTTGATCCCCAAGAAGGATATCAAGAGATCAAGCATCCACTTCACAGCTGCTATGTTTCACTCTCTCGAACGTCTTCACAAGCCATATTTACACTGTTAAGAGTTGGATTCTTATGTGCGTGCGCGCATTCAGCGACCCAAGTGAGAGCAAGAGCGCACCGCTTAACGCGTTTCTTTCGTGGTTACGGAAGTCTTCGGCAGCGCCGCAGTTACTTGCTCGAGAAGACTAGGTTGTTCGAGAGGAACTACACTAGCCTGCCTCCGGCTGGAGAGAGTAGCCGCTTGCAGTCGGGGCGGAATTAAAGCGGAGACGTCAAGTCAGACACTTTCTGCTCCTGTTAATGACGCTCTCGCAGTGTTTGCATACATTGCACAGATGAAGTGAATTAAATGCAACATTTGTCAAATACACAGATGTTTCAGAAATGTTTTTATAAAGCAACAGACATTTTTAAATGCTATTTAAATACCAATTAAGTGGGGGTGTATATGCTTTCATCAGTGTTTTTTGAAACGTGACTCAATATAACAATGCGACTACCTAAAAATGCTTTTACTGTTATATAAACACAGATTTGTGAGCATTGGAATTGAATTGTTAGAATAAGCATGCAACACTGGTTACTGACTTTTTTTCAAAGAAACGTGAGCACAAACTACAACACGAAATTTATAGTGCTAAACTGTTTGAATATCCCCGCGAATCCGCGACCGTTAGTGCTAAAAATGAACTGAGACAACCCACTGAAAGAGCAGAACATACACTTTCAGATGGCAATTTGGTTATACATGTAATCTCATTCTCAGGTAAAGGCTACATAAATAAACTGTACACTAACAATGCTGTTTGCATACAACACACCACACATCGTGCTTGTCATCACAGAATCTAACCAATGAGAAAAAGTGTCGTCAAAGGCTTTTGCAGTGCCTGACCTAGGCGGCTGGTCCCGTTTTGCGCTCACCGGTACTTTGAATGCACATGTGATTATAGGCCGGCTGCAGCGCCGATCAAAGTTTTTAATGTAACTAGAATCAGGGGCGTCAGACTGGAGGTAAAACCAGTACTGATTACCAGGGCCCCAAAGGAAGAGAGGGCCCTTGAAAAGTATGGAATATATTTTATTTTACCTGGATATTTTCATTTCCTAATCTAGAATGCATTGTTTTTGACAGGCAGCAGCCGATCTTTGCAGTTGTATTTACAACTGTGACGACGAGCGCTTATCAGGATCAACTAAACGCTGGATTCTCAAAGTATGTAAAATATTTAA
>NW_015542469.1:89944-97257 GCF_001515605.1 Sinocyclocheilus anshuiensis
CCCGAAACGTGCCGCTGAATGAAATGAACTGTTATTGGTTGTTTGACATGTCGGTCAAACGGCCTCCTTGGCCAAAGAAAGCTGCCATGAATTCCAGACCTTCAGCCATCAGTGTACATAACATTACACATTAAAATGTGTACATAACATTATTGAACTTTAAAGATATCTGCAATACATTTATGTTGGTTCTGTTCTGTTTACCCGGGGGGGGGTTATCGCTGCTCTCCTCCATGCTAGGCTGCATGGATGTGCAGGAATTTCTTACCCAGAACAGAACCATACCACCAATCCAAACTGTATGCTAATTGTCAATCATCTTTGACGATAGTGGTCCTGATAGAAAATGAGCCACTGATAGGAGCATGTGAGAACTGAGCACATGAATGAAGCAACAAAAATAACATTTTATGGTTTCTTATGGTTTATGTAAAATGGTGAGTTGATTAAGACTATTAATTGCGTATATGTTACACTATTACGTGATTATGTAAACAAACTGGTGAACTGGTTATTTAAACAAGTTTATTCAAACAAACTGAAAACAAACAAATAAACAAACCAAAAAAAAAAAAAGTTAGCAGAAAAAAAAATTCCCTTATTCACTGAGACCATATCCTTAGTTCTGGAACTAAGCTAACAGTTACTCTTCATCAAATGAAGCTTCACTACACTAAAGCTACAGCCCTGGGAAATGTAGCAAGCTAAGCTACAGCAACTTGGCAAAAGTAGTTTATTACTGTCATGGTGTACCTGCTGTGAAGGAGACGAAGGAGAATCCAGAATAAACATAGACTTTATTTTCTTCAACATGGAAATCACACGTAGGACAAGGGGATCGACGTACAACTCCAGACCAGGGAAACTTAGAAACACAGGGTTTATATTATGGGACTAATCAAGGAAATCAATGGGACACAGCTGGGATCAAATAAACACAATCAGGGCAGGAACAGGAAGACCAAATAAGGGCAAGGAAGGCACATGGGGAGCAAAACACACACAAAACAAGGAACAGAGTCTGACAACTACATCTAAGCTATTTTTTTTTATTTTTTTTCATTTTTATATTAAACCAACATCATAAGTCAATGCTCTCTCAGTGATCAATAAAACTGTCAGTCAAGCAGATAGACAAGCATAATAGTTCAGTTTAGTTGTTTATTATTTTATTGTTTATTTACTAAGTCCTATATCATATGCATAGGTATGTTATAAAAACAGAAACTCATTAAATTGCTATTTTTTATTTAAAATCATTTTGATGACATTTCTTCCCCACTATGTGTAATCGCTGTAGCTTGCCCATCACTGATCATAAATCACGAATATGAAAAAATCAAAATTATTCTATAAATATATTAATTATATATAATAGTTTTGTGCCAAATGGATAGGGAAATTAGAGTGCCTTGATTTTATTAAGTGATGGACGATGTTTTATTTTGTTCCCTTCTGAGGGAACTTCGAACTGCGTCCTCTAGAGGTTCCTATGGGGAACGCCTTCAGCGTGACCAGTGCCTGAAGCATACATCTAAACACGACAATAACATTGGCCGGCGACAGCCTATGACGTCATTACCCAGCACGACCACAGTATAAAAGGGCACCGGGAGAACACATCATCCGCTTCTTCATCTTCACGACTGTTTTGTTTGAAGCGTGCATTCCGGTATGAACGATCTTTCCTCTTTAAACCATGGCAAGCACTAGTAAGGCATTTAAGAATTGTGTGGATCCGTGTTCTTGTTATTTGACACCTGATGATACACATTATCTTTGCGTCTTTTGTTTGGGTGAAGAGCACTGGCGCGATGTCCTCAAGGGGGCAATCTGCGTGCATTGTGAGTGTTTTTCAATGAAAAAGCTCCGCTCTCGTTTATCTCTCTTTTCGAGGAAAGAGGGACAGCCATCAGCTCCTCGCGGTTCAGGACCCACCGCTGCTGAGGCACGGAGGAAAATGAGCTCGTGGGGATCGCAGGTCGACCTGGCTGATGAGTTGAGAGAGGGTCTTTCCCTTTCGCTCTTGTCAGTTATGGACAAGAGTAAGCTGCTGGATGACGATGCTATTTCTCTTACATCGTCTGATCCAGCGGCTAGTGCTCTGCTGGCTCCAAGCCAGGAAGAGCAAGAGATGTCAGATGAGGATGAAGAGGTTGAGACTGAGCCCTCTCATTCCTCCTGCCCTGCGTACGCCGAGTTGCTTGAGGTTATGGAATGTGCCACAGCGAAGCTTGACTTGCAGTGGAAGCGGGTTAAGAAAGTGGCGCCTCGAGGCCGCCTCGATGAGCGTTATCTTTCTGATCATAGCCCTCCAGCTCAAGTGAGCCTTACATTTCTTCCTGATCCTGATCTCCATGTGGAGATCGAGAAGGCTTGGAAAACTCCGTTTTCATCCCACATCCATAGGTTTCAGCATACTAGTTATGGCAATATTGAGGGGATGCGTGAGAACGGTTATGAGAAGATGCCCGCTATTGAAGAGACGCTAGCCAGCTATCTCCCTGTGGGTGACACATCTTCTCTTAAGGCTCCCTCCCTGCGATCCAAACCCTTTCAAGATACATCTCGTTTTAATGGCAGGGCGTACACAGCAGCAGGTTAGGCTGCAGCTTCGTTGCACACCATGGCGGTGCTTCAGGCTTATCAGGCTGACCTGTTGAAAGACCTGGATAAAGGCCAGGGTTTATCCCCTGATGAGATGGCTGAGTTGCATCACACCACAGATCTCGCTCTCCGTGCCACTAAGCAGGCCGCCACTGCCATTGGCAGATCTATGGCGGCCATTGTGGTTACGGAGAGGCATCTGTGGGTGAACCTGGCGGATATCGGGATGAAAGAGAAGGGCTTTCTGCTTGATGTGCTAGTTTCCCCTTCTGAGCTTTTCGGCACTTCCGTCGAGACGGTGGTTGAGAAGTTTAAGGAGGCCAAGACACGCTCGGCTGCCTTTAAATCCTTCATTCCATGAAGGTCCAGGTCTGAGCCCGAACAACAGAGGGGTCCAGGCCTGTCTCGATCTAAGGGTCAGAGGCGGGCACAGAAGACTAGTGTCTCGTCTGGACCAGAGTAAAACCTGAGCATCTTCTCGCCTCCCTCCGAGAGTTTTAACATCTGCTCTCATTTTCCTCCCCTTAATTCCTCTGAAGCCACCATCCCCTCCACCTGACCGAGGTTAGGTAAGAGCCTCCTGCGCTCGCATTACAGTCTCTCATGCTGGACCTATGATGTGTTTGGTTAGTTCCTATGTCCCATAGAACTACCTACTGATGGCCCGGACCAAAGCGCTCTTCGGACTTTGCCTTCAGATTATATCTGTGAGCTTGAGTCGTGCGCGGCAGCCGTGGTTGGTGAGTACGATCCATTTCATCACCTGTTGAAAGACCTGGATAAAGGCCAGGGTTTATCCCCTGATGAGATTGCTGAGTTGCATCACACCACAGATCTCGCACTCCGTGCCACTAAGCAGGCCGCCACTGCCATTGGCAGATCTATGGCGGCCATTGTGGTTACGGAGAGGCATCTGTGGGTGAACCTGGCGGATATCGGGATGAAAGAGAAGGGCTTTCTGCTTGATGTGCTAGTTTCCCCTTCTGAGCTTTTCGGCACTTCCGTCGAGACGGTGGTTGAGAAGTTTAAGGAGGCCAAGACACGCTCGGCTGCCTTTAAATCCTTCATTCCATGAAGGTCCAGGTCTGAGCCCGAACAACAGAGGGGTCCAGGCCTGTCTCGATCTAAGGGTCAGAGGCGGGCACAGAAGAATAGTGCCCCTCCCCCACCTTCGTGTAGGTCTCAAAGGAGGCGTGAGTCAAAGGATAACAGGCAAGATTTGAGGGAGGTGATCCAGATGAGGCATTCTCAGCGCTCTCGTCCGGACCAGAGTAAAACCTGAACATCTTCTCATCTCCCTCCGAGAGTTTTAACATCAGCTCTCATCTTCCTCCCCTTAATTCCCCTGAAGCCACCATCCCCTCCACCTGACGAGGTTAGGTAGGAGCCTCCTGCGCTCGCATTACAGTCACTCATGCTGGACCTATGATGTTTTTGGTTAGTTTCTATGTCCCATAGAACTACCTACTGATGGTCTGGACCCAAGTGCTCTTCGGACTTCGCCTTCAGATGATACCCGTGAGCTTGAGTCATGCGCGGGAGCCGTGGTTTGTGATTACAATCCATTTCATCCACTCTATTGCTAGTTTATGTGAATTCACTAACTAGTTTTCTCCGCAGCGCTACTTGGACCTGTTCCTGCTTTTCTGACTGTGTTTTAGGGTTAGGACCTCTGCAAGCACATCCCCTGCTGAAGTCAGAACCTCTCGCTGTTGACCGATTGTGGTGATGTTCTCACCCATCGGTACTGGATCCAGCCTCCCTGTCACACTGCCCTTATGTTTGAACCAGTGAATCGCCCCTTCGCGGAGTGGGCTTGAGTACGCTGCATTCCCTGAGGTACGAGTGAGATGTGTTTCTGCGGAAACCATTCCTGAGTACCTCGGCTCTGAGGAGCAGTAGCTCTGTAGACGTGAATGGGTTGTTGGGTCCTGTTGCCTCTACAGGTTCTCTTTAGGCGTGGTCAAACGGGATCCATACTCTCTATCGAGATAGAGAGTTTAAAACTGCATTCAGCTGCATTGACTGATGGTCTCTCGTTGGGCCCTGCTAGACTGCAAATTACAGGTAATAATGATGTAAATAATGTTTAGTTTCTTCACAGTCCGTTTGTTTTGCTTCAATATATTGTCGGGAGCAACAGATATCAATTTTGTGTTGCCTCTATATGTTTTTTGACTCTCAAAGTGACAGCAGCCATTGATTTACATTTTATGTTATGCATTTTATCCTTTTGAAATAGTTTTAATGACTTTGTGTCGTCATTGCAAAAAAAAAAAAGTTTTTGGTCATGAGTATGATGAGTACCATGGTTTTTTGGTGTAAACTCAAAAAATAGTTAAATCCAAAATTTTTGTTTAGTGTAAAACATGTTGAAGATTAGCCAATAGGCTGTCGATTCATTAAATTAGCTGTTTCCTCTAAAAAAGCTGTTTATTCGGCGTAGTAAAGCCTCTCCTCCATTTACACTAGGGCTGCACGATAAATCGCATGCGATATTTAACGCGCATCTTATCAGTAAAGCCGGTTCTGTAATCAGCGGTAAATCTCCATCACGTGCGTGCTTTCACATTGAGCAGCATTAACTACACAGAGCCGTTGTTCACTGACGAGCTGCGCAAAACCATGTTCATATTCGCGCAGCTCGTCAGTGAACAACGGCTCTGTGTAGTTAATGCTGCTCAATGTGAAAGCCTGCACGTGATGGAGATTTACCGCTGATTACAGAACCGGCTTTCTGACAAGATGCGCATTAAATATCGCATGCGATTTATCGTGCAGCCCTAATTTACACCCATTAAAAAAATGGCCTCTGGTCTCCTTCCCGTTAGCATTAGCCGTTACACTTTTTTGGCTAAAGGGGGGTTGAGGGTCTGTCCATATAAACTTACCTCATCCATTTCATGAAGTGGAATGCACTTCAAAATGGCAGCGGGGATTCCCCCCAGGCGAAATGCTTAGAGAAGTTTGCGAGTGCGTGTCTAAATGTGAAGTGGAACGCAGCCAAAGAAGATGATAACGTGTACTGCAGATGCTCTCTTTTACTCAACACCAGTAGTGCCTTCATGGACTGTCGTCGGCCAACAAGATTGTCCCGTTTAAGACACGTACTTTAGACACCGGTCACGCTGAGGGCTGAGGGTGCTCCCATAGCATCAGTTCCCTTTCTCAGGGAAATGCCGTTTTATAAGAGAAGTCACTGACGTTTTGCGACAGATGGGATTCAGATTACGGCACTTCTCATTCATTCCTATGGTATCCGTAAATGGCGACTGAGTGTCGCACAACTCTGACTGAAATTCAATTACGTCAAGGCTGTAATGTGATTGGTTATTAAGACACACGTGATCCAAGTTGACCGTTATGCTTTCTCCAATAGTAAGTAATACAGACCCTCTCATCTCCTTATAGTAAGTCAATCTCTGTCATATGCACACTTCAGGCCACTCCACAGACCACAATGCAACACGAAGGAATCAGATAATTGTTGTAAAATTACAACATTTGATTCCAGCTATCGATTTCTGTGTGCACATATTTTCTTTTCTTTTTTTCCCATTTGTGAGGACCCGACCTGGCGATTTGCCAGGACCTTCCTCGCTAATTTAAGCGCTCCAATGTTTGGCTACATTTGCAATCATAAGTCAAAAGCTAAGTTTAATACTTGTGACAAGCCAACGTGTTGCAAGTGTCACGTCACGCTGTTGAGGAAGCACGCAGGAGGCACGAGTAAACGAGAACTGTCTTTAATCAAGGAAACTCAGGAGATAATCCACAATAGGAGCTTGAGCCAACACACGTAGAGAACTACTACATGTCAGAGTAGACCTGACAAACACAAACTGAACAGACTAGGACTTAATTAGACAGGGAAATTAGGATATTTAACTAAACACAGCTGGAAACAAATGATGAACTAATCAGGGAACCTAATGGAAACAGGAAGGACCAAATAAGGAAACACAGGACCAGAAACGGGCAAAACACGACGGACACTTGAGGGCGCTTACGAGGAGCTGGCATTGGAGGGCGCTTTCTAGGAGCGGGCACTGGAGGGCGTTCTGGACTGGAATCGGGGACTGGAGCCCTCTCCTCTTCGGTTTGGCACTTTCGCCGCGCCATACTCAGCTCACCCTCAGCCGCGGTGCAGGGGGCGGCGCTCCTCTCCGCGCTCACACTGTCGGGCAAAACACGACACAGAACAGTCCAGAATCCTGACATATTGCCCCCCTCCTGGAAGGTGCGTCCTCGCACCGTAGAACAACAGGGGGGTGGGTGGGAACTAAGGAGGAGGCTCAGGAGGAGGACGGATGTCCGGGAGGGGGCCGGCAGACAGAATCCAGGGAGGAGACGATGGAGGGAGGAGACAGGGAGGAGACAGGAGGGGCTTGGAGCAGGAGGAGCCCAGCTGGACCCAGGCCACAGCCATAATGTCGACCCACGGTGGAGCCGACGGAGGGAGGAGCCATCCACGGGGCAGGATGGCGATCCGTTTCTCGCCAGCGAATTCCGCTTGAAGACCATCTTCGGACGATGGCGCTCTGCACGCGGTGTTCAGGCTAGCATCATAGAATGCGCAAAGCGTGTCGTCCGGGTAGCTGGTAAGTTCGGCGAGGGCCAGAAACAGTCTGGTATGGTCCTCGAGCGAGCGCTCCCCCTGCTCCAGCAGGAGGAGGAGGAATTCGGGGCAAAGGAGTGGATCCAGA
>NW_015542469.1:97290-97881 GCF_001515605.1 Sinocyclocheilus anshuiensis
GGGAACTAAGGAGGAGGCTCAGGAGGAGGACGGATGTCCGGGAGGGGGCCGGCAGACAGAATCCAGGGAGGAGACGATGGAGGGAGGAGACAGGGAGGAGACAGGAGGGGCTTGGAGCAGGAGGAGCCCAGCTGGACCCAGGCCATAGCCATAATGTCGACCCACGGTGGAGCCGACGGAGGGAGGAGCCATGGAGGAGGAATGGCCGCCGACTCCAGGGTGCCGACCAAAGGCGGCGGAGGAGCTCGAGGCGGAGAGCCAACGAGCCAGGGAGATGCCGAGGATCCGGGGGGCCAGGGTGGGGCCGAGGGCTCTGGCGACCGAGGTGGAGGCGGAGATCCGAAGATCCGTGGCGGAGCCGGAGCGACTGAGTACTAAGGTGGAGCTGGCAGGAGGAAGGAGCCCAATGGAGCCAGTGGGACGGAACGACGGAGGAGCGGAGTCCTGAGGCAATGGCGGGTCGACGCCCGACCAAGGCGGAGCCAGAGGGACGAGGGAGCCCGGTGGAGCTGATGGATCGATGGGTGACGGTGGAGGCGAGGGCGCTAGGAACCGAGGTGGAGCCATTGGGTCTACGGGCCGAGGGGGCGT
>NW_015542469.1:98119-110800 GCF_001515605.1 Sinocyclocheilus anshuiensis
TGATGGTGGAGGCGAGGGAGCTAGGAGCCGAGGTGGAGCCGCAGGGTCTACGAGCTGAGGCGGAGTCCGGGCCTCGGAGGCTGGAGGCGGAGGTGAGGGATTCTCCAGCCATGGCGACGCTGGAGGATGGCAGTCCCCAGTAGCTCGCAACGTAATGATGGTGGGCTGAGGGTGAGCAGAGGGGCTGCCAGACGACACACACATGTAGAGAACGAGTAGACCTGACAAACACAAACTGAACAGACTAGGACTTAAGTACACAGGGAAATTAGGATAATTAACTAAACACAGCTGGAAACAAATGATGAACCAATCAGGGAACCTAATGGAAACAGGAAGGACCAAATAAGGAAACACAGGACCAGAAACGGGCAAAACACGACACAGAACAGTCCAGAATCCTGACAGCAAGAGAGTTCTGTCACCACCAACATGACAGAGCACTTTAACAGATCGTTAAAGATTGTGAACCTGATTCAAACACCAATGTGATCTTATTCCCAAATGACAACGATTCAGCTGTTAAACCTTTGACGTGTGTGATCACAATGGTGTGATCAATTCTATTTTTGCTAGAGCTCTCCATGGGCTTTAAACTGAAGTTTAAACTCACAACTAGCTAATGTGCACATGCCATTTGCCGTGTTGTGACAGAGACCGCTAGAGCAGGCACAAGAGCAAAACAAGTTTAGTTTAAAATATAGCCTATACAACAAACACACGTGATATGTAAGGGAAAATCCACATCTAGCATATGCCTTAAAAGATTTTAATATAGGACTTGGAGGCAAACCATAAAAACTACGGTAATTTTTGTCAGTTAAGGCTTGTTAGCATTCGGCCTGCTTTACATCAGACTCAGAAATTAGCATCAGAAATGAACTGATTTACACAGGGGCATTTCTTATTTGAGGGCAATTTTATAACTACCATATTAAATGTATGTTTTTTTTTGGTATATGTGAAATTTAAACTTACAAGTCAAATTTTTTACATCAACAAAACCCATCTTTACACTGCAAAGTTGCAACATCATGTACACATAATTAAACAAAATTTCATAGCTAATGTAAATAGCCTATTCAATTTTTTTTAACCCATTAAAGGGTGAAGCTGCAATATCATGAAAAAAATTATTATTTCTGAATATTGCTCTTGATATTGTAATAATGATCATTAATGTCGATTAGGCCTAATAAAGGGGGAAAACATTAACCGTTTATGAATTGCTTTTTACAGATTAGACAATAAAGACTTCACATAGGTTATTTCAGTAGCATGAAAAACAAAACGGCTATTCAAACTGGGAATAAATGATGTAAAGAAACAAAGAAGGGCTCCATGACTACAGTCTAAGGGTGTTTTCACACCTAGTTCGTTTGAGTTCTCCAAATGCTTTCGGAGCAGTTCAGCTCGTATATGTGAACAAACCAAGTGATCTCAAACCCGCCTAAAAGGACCCAAAAGTGAACCATACTCAGACCAACAGGTATACAGGTATAGAAAGTAGTACGTTCATATATGTAGAATTACACAAAAATGTTCAAATGTGTACCTGATATGCCTCTGTGTGTGTGTGTGCACCTTCCCCTTTAAATTTCTGACATCAGCATTAATCTTAATTTCCGGTCTTTGCACCTCCTCTTCCCTTTCTGTACTGTAACTGTAAGTTTTACTGGATCCATAAAGGATTATCAGTTGCATTAGTTATTTTTTGTTATGGAGTTTCTGTATAGAGTGCTATCAAAATAAAAAGCAGACTACCTAGTGTCACTTTTTGATTTGTATTCGCTGGCTTTATTCAATTTTCTCAATGATGGTAAATTATTAGTGCTTAAAGATGTATTATTTTGATTTTCTTCCAGTATTTCAAAGGGAAAGACAAGACCCGCAAATCCGTGGCCACAGACCAGCAGAATATGAATACAATGCGCAAAGTCTCTCATTAAGCGCTTTTAAACCTCCATAGAAAACCATACACTTAATATGGCTTAATGTGTTAAGATAGTGCTATTAAAAGATCAAATTCGATATATAGTTTATTCATTTAATGTACTAGGCTACTACAAGGCAAGCATATGCCCATGAACACAAAGAGCAAACTTATACTTTTCCTCCCATATGCCTTCAGCAAAACGCTTAATGTGCCATAACGGACTAAGATGATAAAGACCAAATTCAGTATTTCTTATTGTTGATGCAAACTACACAGACCATATGAATACGCATTAAGAAATTCATTAAGTGATATTAAATGGACCAACTCTGTTTATTCTTGTCTCACCTGCTTATCTGTACATATTAGCTAATTATGTTTTAATAATGAAGAGGAGCATATGAGGTCTTTATAATCTTAGACCGTTATGCCACATTATGCCACCTTTTGCGGTATGGGAGGAAAACACTATATACCTACATTATATTAATAAACTTAATTTGGTCTTTTAATAGCACTATCTTAATACATTAAGCCATAGCCTATTAAGTGTTTATGGTTTTCTACGGAGGTTTAAAAGCGCTTAATGAGAGACTTTGCGCATTGCGTTCACATTCTGCTGTTCTGTGGCCACAGATTTGCGGGTCTTGTATTTTTCTCCTACAGATGACTTGCAGGATCCTGTATGTTATAGTACTAAATTAGTTTTAATCATTTAACCACCACAGCATCTTGTCTCCGTTGGCAACACGCACATTCGTGTGGATTGCAAGTAGCTGCTAGTGCAAGCGGTGATTGCAAGTGACTTCGTGATTTAGTTTATTTTTTTCTTGTCTTCACCACCTGGCCACTTGTGTAAAATGTTGATAAATTCAAGAAAAAAAATTATGAATCAATTAAATAAAATTAAAAAAGATTACAAGTGACGTCACTCGCGGAAGTGCAGGTGTGTGAGAGTGCAAGTCTGAAAATGTTTCTATCCATTATCTACATGGATATTAAAATCACCAACACTTAAGACTTTATTTGCAGCCAGCACTAACTCAGATAGAAAATCAGCAAATTCTTTAATAAAGTCTGTATGGTGCCCTGGTGGCCTGTATACAGTACCCAGTACAAACATCACTTGGGATTTATCATTAACACTTTTTTTTTCTCTGGATAATGTTATTTGAAACACCAATACTTCAAACGAGTTATACTCGAAACCCGACCTCTGAGAAATACTGAATATATTGATATAAATTTGTAGCAACACCTCCCACTTTACCTTTTGGATGCGGCTCATGTTTATAACAGTAATCTTAGGGGGCAGATTGATTTAAAATAATGTAATCATCTGGTTTTAGCCAGGTTTCTCTCAAACAGCACATCTTATGATCAGTGATCGTATCATTTACAAAAAGCCAAGATTTATCATTTGTTTCTCTGTATTATATAATTTTTTTTATTTGTTGAACATCAATTAAATTGTTACTCTTAAATTGGTTAGGACGTTTTTAACTTTTTTTTTGTATTTTCTAGTTCAAGGAACAGAAACCATCTCTATAGTATGATATCTAGGTGAAAGAGTTTCTATGTGCTGAGAATTAACCTGATTTCTGTGACGTGGGGCAGATAGCAGATGGTCAGTTTAGCCAGTCTGTTTGCTTCCTGACCTGGGCCCCAGTTAGTCAAGTACAAATTCTAAGACTATGTACTATATTTCTAGAGAGAAGAACAGTACCACCCCTGGAGGGATGAAGACTATCTCTTTTCAACAGGTCATGTCTGCCCCAGAAACTTTTCAAATTGTCTATGAAACCTATGTTATTCTGCGGGCACCACTTAGACATCCAGCAAATTGAGTGACTACAGTCTGCTATGTATCTTGTTTAAAAAGCTTCCATTGATTCAGTGTGACTAATAAACACAGTACTAAGACAATATATGGTTTATCTGAGTTCTTATTATAATTCTTATTATAATTTTCATTATAATAAAGTATATAATAATGCAATGCTAATCGACATAGCCTTTAATCACTGCTTATAATACTATGAAATATGTTGCATGCCTTATTCTGTGTAAGAATCATCTCACAGAAGGATTTATTTCAATCACTCGACTGACGTTATGAAGTGAGTTTGGAGTAAAAACATGTTATTAAATGGGGTATTTTCACGTGCTTTCAGATGGAGCAGCATTTACTACACAGAGCAGTAGTTCACTGAGAAGCCACGCAAACAGCTTTCATTATTGCAAATAATTTCTTTGATTTCATAATTGAACGATTATATCATATGCGATTTTTTTTTAGCGTAGCTTGTCAGTGAACTACAGCTCTGTGTAGTAAATGCTGCTCCATCTTAAAGCACGTGATGGAGATTTACTATTGATTACAGAACTGGCTTTACTGACAAGATTCGCATGACCAGGGTAGGACTTAGGGGGGCGGGGCCCCTAGGCTTGAGGTTATGTTTGGGCCCTATACCTACACTACAAATGCCCTCAAATAGAACATCATTATGGAGTAACACAAAATACACAAACATATGCTTTGAGGTTCATAAATAGTACAATTAATATGCAACATGTCTAGGCTATAGTCAAAGTTTAAATGTAATATTAAATATTAATTATAATATAATAAACAGGATGTGTTCTCTCAGTTGAGAGATCAAAACCCTGAAATAACTTTCAGCAAAAAAAAAAAAAAGCCAGAGATGTTGACTTATTAGTGTTATAAAAGTTATTGTCATATTTGTGTCCTCTTATGTCAGGTTCTTATTTAATCAATAAATTCAATCGAATAAAAACATGCTGGCTATTAACAATCAAATGAAATCACAATCAACAAAATTCATAGATGGATTGTGCATAAATGTTAAGTTTAAATATAACATTTTAATGTAGAAATATTAAATGATTGCAAAAATGAAAAAAGCTACTTTTTTAAATATGAAACTACAACCACCAGTAGGTGGCAGCAAGTGACTGTCTTAATGAGTGAGTTGAATCAACCGATCCGTTTAAAAAGCTGATTCGTTTAACTTTGCAAATGACTGTACTTATAGCCTGATTGAATCATTTGCTGGTCTGTGTAACGCTGAGGAACAAAACACTCTTGTTTGGAGATGCAGCGGTTCTGCTGTTTGTTCTATTTTCTTTCTGACTGAGCAAAATGAAATTTTGTGTCTGAAAGTTACTCTGTAAAGCTGAGTATTTCTGCCTTTATTATGATAGCACAGATCAGAGCTGACAAGAAGCGAAGTGAGAGTGAGAGAGGGGAGCAGGATCTGTAAAAGTCCAATAGTCGGGATTCGAACTCGGGACGCCTGTAGCGCAACGGTGTTCAGCACGCTGCACACAAGGTTATCAATACCGATATCTCTCAGACAGGCAACAGTTCATTATCATTGGTAAACACAAGTCTCGTTCTGTCACTTCTTCCCGTGGAGTGCCTCAAGGATCTCTTCTTGGTCCACTTTTGTTTTTAATCTACATGCTCCCTCTGAGTCAGGTCATCCAGCACCATGATCTTAATTTCCACAGTTACACTGATGATATGCAAATCTATTTTACCGCACAATCCCACTCTGTTTTTCCTCCCTCTTCTTTAACATCTTGCCTACATGATCTTAACGTATGGATGGCTCTTTTTAAAATTGAATACTGAAAAAAAAATAATTCTAAATTCTCTGTCTCCTCTCATCTGGACTTTTCTATTAATATTGATGGAGTTATAGTTCATCCTTCCCCCATTATATGTAAGCTTGGCATACTATTTGATTCTGCACTATGCTTTGAACCCTATATCAACCAGCTTGTTAAGTCCTGTTTTTTTCCATCTTCCCAATATTGTCTGTTTATGACCATCACTAAATTTCAAAGATGCCGAAACTGTTATTCATGCTTTTATAACTTCGTGCCTGGACTATTGTAACTCCTTGTTATATGGCCTATCTAGCAAAGCCCTTAATCGCTAATTAATTAATTATTCAGCTACAGCTAATTTAAAATGTAGCTGCTCATGCCCTTACATTCCCCAAGAAATCAGCCAACATCACTTTTGTCTTACAGCGATTACATTGGTTCCCCGTTTTCTATCATATTCAGTTTAAGATACTCATCCTAGTTTTAAAGCTTGTCATGGTTCTGCCCCTTCTTACCTTTCTGAATTAATTCACCCTTATGTCCCTACGCGTACTCTGAGATTGAGTTCTGGGAATTTGCTTGCAGTACCTAAGTTCAGACTAGTATCTAGTGTGGGTGGCAGGACTTTCAACATTTCAAGTTCTGGAACAAACTTCCTCACAACCTTCGTGCTGTCTCTTCACTCCAGGGGCCTCATGCATAAAACTTTTCGTAGATTTAATCCTAAATGTGTGCGTATGCACAAAAGCTAGATTTTGCGTACATACAAAAGTTTTCAGATTTATAAAGCCATGCGTACGCCAGAACCTGCGCAAAATTCCCTTTGTAATACCCAGTCAGCGGAAGATCGTGCGTACATGAATCTCCACCCCGCCTCCTCCCCGAAATGCGTACATGAATCTCCACCCCGTCTCCTCCCCGAAATAGCGATATATAGAGCTTACAATGCCTCGTTTTAACATGCATAATGTCATCTGCATATCATTTCCATGCATATTCCATCCACGTGACATCATGTTTAACGCATTTTTAGAATGTTTATAGCCTATATTTTTATGGAAAGAGATAGACAGTTATTTACACTGCAAAAAAATAAGGCCTGACTCACCACGTCAATAACAAAACATTTTGAAAATATAACGCGCATATCTTACAGTTTCCTTCAAATTCTATCTTTTAAATGTGGTGTTTGTCACAATATTGGGAAGAGCACGAAAGGGGTTATCATTAGGCTACTATCTGTGCGCGACACCTGTGAACAGAGGTTCTACTGTCATCGGACATGTTCAAACCAGCCAATGGACTGTTTGATCAATGAGCGCATCCTTATGTCTGTCGTTACCGTCTGTGTTCCAAAGCCAACAGACAAAGTCAAGTTCACATCAATGATCATTATTCGTGCAAAAGTATTTTCTCAGAACATGAGTTTTGCTATTTAGAACACAATTTAAAGTGGAATTGTCATGCGCCAAGCAATCCTCGCTGTGATTAAAATATTCGGAAAATTTTCGAAAGCAGCACATCCACTGCAAATATTTCTGTTTAAATTCATATACAAATGTTGTAATTTCTGGATAATAATTTCATGAAATTTCAGTGCTTAACTTCATTATTCAGTGTCATATTTAATCTAAATGTGTATGTCAATGTAAAACAGACTTTAAAATCATTCTGTTTGCTTCCTTGTTTCGCTCACTCCAGTAAAAGAGTGCGTACGCATGGTCTAGAGCAAGGGTGCCCAAACTCGGTCCTGGATGGCAGAGTCAGAGTCTTCATAGAGGATACCTCACCCATTGAGAGATAGCTTGAGTGCATCTCTTCAATAGGAGGTATCAACACATATCCATGCTCACGTAATCCCTCCACATTTGCGTAATTTGCATGCTGAAAAGAATGAATGCAAGCCGGATATGGTTTCCACCACAATCTCTCTACCTTTGTGTGGAGATCAGGGACAACCGGAAGAATCACATGAGTGGGACGGTTATGTCCAGACAGAAGGTAGAGTGATCTAGTCTGTTGTTGTGTTGAGAGTATACAACAATTTGTGTTGATTGAACTTATAATAATGTGGAACTGTACAACTAGATGTCCCCAGAAGTTCCATAGAGACTAAGAAACGATGTAAGAAAATGAAAGATGAGAGCAGAATAAAGTTCATGCAAAGATTTATGCCATCTCCTCAGCTTTTATTTGCGCCAAATACCACAAATTGGCGACAAGGTTGAGCGCTTCAGTACCAAGCCCACCCCCGTTTCTTCCTTCTGTCAATGAGCTGACCATTCTGTTTGAAACATGGCGGAAATTCTTTGACAACTACATGCTTGTAGTTAGGGGGAAGTCGTGGCCTAATGGTTAGAGAGTCGGACTCATAACCCAAAAGGTTGTGGGTTCGAGTCTCGTACCGGCAGGGATTGTAGGTGGGTGGAGTGAATGTACAGCGCTCTCTCCCACCTTCAATACCACGACTGAGGTGCCCTTGAGCAAGGCACCGAACCCCCAACTGCTCCCCGGGCGCTGCAGCATAAATGGCTGCCCACTGCTCCGGGTGTGTGTTCACGGTTTGTGTGTGTTCACTGCTGTGTGTGTGCACTTTGGATGGGTAAATGCAGAGCACTAATTCCGAGTATGGGTCACCATACTTGGCCACACGTCACGTCACTTTCACTTTCACTTTTGTTATTTAAGCCACTGGGGATGTGTGGCCAGAGTGTCGGAGATGGGCTGTTTTACTGCATTGTTTAGGAACAGAGGGGCAACGCCTCTTCTACACACTGCTAGATCAAGGTACTACATTTGATGAAGCGATGGCTGCTCTCGAGGAGCATTTTGTGCCTAAAGTAAATGTTGTAGTATGCTGACATGCATTCAGACAGTGAGTGCAAAGAACTGATACAACTATCAGTCAATACATGGCTGCATTATGAGTGCTGATAACACTGTGTGCTTTTGGACAGATGGAAAGTGAAATGCTCCATGATCAGTTAGTGGAAGCAGCGATAAAGAATTTGTTACTACTCTGTAATACTATTGCAAATGTCAGCAAACCTGTGCAAGTGGTTGGCATGGAAACCAAGAAATATTGGGGCAGGAAGGGAGCACGTCCATTTAAAGCTCCAGAGACTGTTCAGAGATGATCTGAAGATCAAAAACAAACGACTGGCAATCAGCGGCGCTGACAGTGCTTCAGATGTGGTTCAGAAAGACATCTGGCAAATGATAAAAGCTGCCCAGCTGCTAAGTTAACTTGCAGAAATTGTGGGAAAAAAGGACATTTAGCTTTTGCGGCAGCTGTGGTCGTGGGGTTTGCAGATGGATCTGGTGGAGGGAATGGAGACGGGCGAGTCCCTGTCTTCTTCCTCAGCCACCAGATCCAGCGCCCCTTCCCAGGGATCGGAAGCACGCTCAGTGGTTTCTTCCCCCCCGGGGAGAGGGCTCGACGCTTCAACTATCGTCCTCTGAGGAGGTCAATGTTGAAACCGTCGATGAGACTGTGGACTCGGCACCCCAGTCTGCCAAGTACGGGAGCAGCCCCACCCGTGTACCGGCTCCTCATACCGGGATGCACAAAAACAGAGCGTCGCCTCTCGTGCTCTCCTGCAGAGGGCCCTCTTGGTCGAAGTCTTCTAAGTCGAAGGCGAATCTGAGGACCGTTCTTCTGGCGAAGAAGACTTTGGCCAAGAAGCCCTGACGATTTTGACTCAGGACTTTTGAGGGCAGGAACTTCTGCGCAAGAGCGGTGTACAGCTCATCATACTGTGCCCGTCTCTCCTCAGTGCCCTAAGGAGATCGGTCTGTCAACCCTGCCACCCCCGCTGCTTCAGGGCACAGCAGCGCATCTCTCAGCATCTGCCCAGAAACATAGCGGAGACATTTAGCTAAAAAGGACATTTCCTCTGGGAGGCTCGCCACTTCTAAGGAGGTCTCTAGAGCAGCTAGCTCAGTAGTCCCCTGCCGGTCATCCGCTTCAGGGCACCGAAGCTAGCCGCTCCAAGTACACCAGAGGTCAGTCTCGAGAGACTGATTCCCTTAGTAGACTATCTGGCAGTGTGGAAGCTTCTGAAAAATGTGTCTCAATGGGTCCTGCACACTGTAGAAAGAGGCTACAGAATCCAGTTCGGTTCTCCTCCGCCTCGCTTCAACGGGGTTGTTCCCACCCTGGTGGGCCCCCAGCAGGCTCTGGTCATGGAACAAGAAGTAAAAACTCTCTTGAGGAAGGAGGCCATCGAGGTGGTCCCTCCTCTCGACAGAGAGTCCGGGTTCTACAGCTGGTACGTCATTGTTCCGAAGAAGGATGGGGGGTTGCGTCCTATTCTAGATGTGCATCAGCTGAACCACTCAGTGATGTGACTGAAGTTCAAGATGCTTACATAGCAGACTGTTCACAGATTCTCCTCTCTAGTCCTCCGAGACTGCCTCCGGTTCCTGTCTGCCGTGCTGCTGAGTGGTTTGCGATTGTAGCTCCGTGTAGCTTTGCTTTTCTGTCAAATCTCTATCTTACTATCACTCTCTGTTGTTTAAAGTGATAAAATATAACTTAATTCCCACCATATTTCTGATATAATCTATCAAACTAATCTGACTAATTTGATCGTTCGCTTTTAATCTAAAATCGCGAGTGCAGCACGCGTGCAGCGCGTTACCATTCGTTAGCCGGTTAGCTTGTCATTCACGTTTCTATTCGCCTCTGTTACTGTTTTCTTTTTTCTCGCTCCATTTCTTTTCTCTCTCACTCCGTTTTTCACGAGTTCATCAAACAACAGTGGTAAGTTGGAATCATTCATCGATCACAGTGAATAATGGCTTCTTCCCCTGATATTGTTGTTTGCACCACTTGCCACATCTATAGTTTATCTCTCTCTGTCTGCAATGAAGGATTCACATGTGATAAATGAAGGGAAATAGTTAGGCTGACAGAGAAGATTTTAGAACCAGAGACACGCATCCAAACTTAAATCAAGGATAGTAAGAATGTGAGGGCTGTAGATACGGCTTTGGATGTGACTAGCTCAGGGAGTCCTGTACATTGTTCGGTTCTGGTTACAGAGCCTGTGCAGCAGGGCGACTGGGTGACTGTGAGGCAGCATAGTCGCAGGTCAAAACACTGCTCTTCCGTTCCGATCAAAATATTAAACAGGTTCTCTCCATTCAGTGACGCACCCACTGAGAAACTTGACGAAAGTGCTCTAGTTATTGGCGATTCTATTGTACGGAACGTGAAAATAGAGACCCCAGCCACCATAGTCCAATATTTACCGGGATTTAGAGCGCCTGACGCCTGATCTTGGCAAATTTAAAAGTGCTGTCTAATGCTAAACCTAAATTTAGTAAGATTGTTGTCCACGTCAGCACTAATGATGTTCGACTGTAATTGGATCCTGGACTTTCTGTCTGGAAGACCTCAGTCAGTCCGTGTCGGCCACAACACCTCAAGCACTACCACACTGAGCACAGGTGCCCCACAAGGCTGTGTGCTCAGCCCGCTGCTCTTCACGCTGCTGACCCACGACTGCACTGCCAAGTTCAGCTACAACCACATCATCAAGTTTGCGGATGACACAACGGTGGTAGGTCTCATCAGCAACAGTGATGAAACGCAGAATGACAATAAAGCTCAACTTGACTTGACTTGACTTGACTTTGCCAGTCGGATATCACTAAAAATAATGTTAAAGAGGTGTGTGAACTTGCAAGTATGATGTCAGACACTGTAATATGCTCTGGTCCCCTCACTGCTTACCGGGGTGACGAGATACATAGCAGACTGTCATCACTCCATGGCTGGATGTCTAAGTGATGCCTGCAGAATAACATAGGTTTCATAGGCAATTGGATGAGTTTTTGGGGCAGACCTGACCTGTTGAAAAGAGATGGTCTTCATCCATCCCTCCAGGGGTGGTGCCTATGGCACATAGTCTTAGAGTTTTTACTTGACTAACTGGGGCCCAGGTCAGGAAGCAGACAGACTGCCTAAACCGACCGTCTGCTAGCCACCTCACATCACAGAAATCAGTTTATTCTCACCTAGATATCACACTATAGTGAAGTGAAGTGACATGTGGCCAAGTATGGTTACCCATACTAGGAATTAGTGCTCTGCATTTAACCCATCCTAAGTGCGCGCACACAGCCATGAACACACACACACCGTGAACACACACCCGGAGCAGTAGGCAGCCATTTATGCTGCGGCGCCCGGGGAGCAGTTGGGGGTTCGGTGCCTTGCTCAAGGGCACCTCAGTCGTGGTATTGAAGGTGGAAGAGAGCGCTGGTTATTCACTCCCCCCACCTACAATTCCTGCCGGACCGGAGACTCGAACTCGCAACCTTTGGGTTATGAGTCCGACTCTCTAACCATTAGGCCACGACTTCCCCTTAAATAGAGACTGTGTCTGTTCCCTGAACTAGAAAATACAAAAAATGTCCAAACCAATTTAAGAGTAACAATTTAATTGATGTTCAACAAATAAAAATTTTATATAATACAGAGAAACAAGTGATGAAGCTTGTCTTATTGAACATCAGGTCCCTTTCTACGAAAGCGCTTTTTGTAAATGATATGATCACTGATCATAACCTAGATGTGCTCTGTTTGACAGAGACCTGGCTGAAACCAGATGATTACATTATTTTAAATGATTCTACCCCCCAAGATTGCTGTTATAAACATGAGCCGCGTCAAAAAAGGTAAAGGGGGAGGTGTTGCTACAATTTATAGCACTATGTTCAGTATTTCTCAGGGGGTGGGCTTCAAGTATAACTCGTTTGAAGTAATGGTGCTTCATATAACATTATCCAGAGAAACAAGTGTTAATGATAAATCCCCTGTGATGTTTGTACTGGGTACTGTATACAGGCCACCATCAGAATTAGTGCTGGCTGCAGATAAAGTCTTAATTGTTGGTGATTTTAATATACATGTTAATAATGAAAATGATGCATTAGGATTAGCATTCACAGACATTCTGAACTCTATTAGGGTTAGACAACACGTGTCAAGTCCTACTCATTGTCGAAATCATACTCTAGATTTAATACTGTCACATGAAATTGATGTTAATGGTGTTGAAATTCTGCAGCAAAGCGATGATATCTCAGATCATTATCTA
>NW_015542469.1:110818-130096 GCF_001515605.1 Sinocyclocheilus anshuiensis
AATTCTACTCCTTGTTACAAGTATGGTAGAACCATCACTTCTACCACAAAAGACTGCTTTGTAAGTAATCTTCCTGATTTAATTCCTCAGCATATCCAACAGCTCAGAAAAACTTGATGATGTAATAGAAGCTATGGACTCTCTCTTTTCTAGCATTTTAGATACGGTTGCTCCTTTACGCTTAAGGAAGATTAAGGAAAACAGTCTGACACCGTGGTATAATGAGCACACTCGTGCCCCAAAGAGAGCAACCCGGAAAATGGAGTGCAGCTGGAGGAAAACAAAACTAGAAGTATTTTGTATTGCATGGCGGGAAAGTAGCCTATCCTACAGAAAAGCCTTAAAAACTGCTAGATCAGATTACTTTCCATCTCTTTTAGAAGAAAACAAACATAACCCCAGGTATTTATTCAATACAGTGGCTAAATTAACAAAAAAATAAAGTTAAAAATAAAATCAACAGGTGTTGAACATTTCCCTCTAGCACAGCAGTAATGTCTTTATGAACTACTTTACTTCCAAGATCGATACTTTTAGAGATAAAATTGTAAACATGCAGCCGTTAGCTACAGTATCGCATCAAATAGTGTGCTATAGATCCCCTGAGGAACAATTCCACTCATTCTCTACTATAGCAGAGGAAGAATTGAATAAACTTGTTAAATCATCTAAACCAACAACATGTGTGTTAGACCCTATTCCATCTAAGCTCCTAAAAGAGGTGCTTCCAGAAGTCATAGATCCTCTTCTGGCTATTATTAATTCATAATTGTCATTAGGATATGTCCCCAAAACCTTCAAATTGGCTATTATTAAGCCTCTCATTGAAAAACCACAACTTGACCCCAAAGATCTAGTTCATTACAGACCGATCTCAAATCTCCCTTTTCTGTCAAAGATACTAGAAAAGGTAGTATCCTCACAATTATATTCCTTCTTAGAGAAAAATGGTATCTGTGAGGATTTCCAGTCAGGATTTAAACCGTATCACAGTACTGAGGCTGCTCTCATTAGAGTAACAAATGATCTGCTCTTATTGTCTGATCGTGGTTGTATCTCTCTATTAGTGCTACTGGATCTTAGCACTGGGTTCGACACTATCGACCACAACATTCTTTTGAATACACTAGAAAACTTTGTTGGAATTAATGGAAGTGCATTAGCATGGTTCAAATCGTACTTATCTGACCGCCATCAATTCGTAGCAGTGAATGAAGAGGTATCATATCGATCACAAGTGCAGTATGGAGTACCTCAAGGCTCAGTACTAGGGCCGTTGCTTTTCACGCTTTACATGTTTCCCTTGGGAGATATCATCAGGAAACATGGTGTTAGCTTTCACTGTTATGCTGATGATACTCAGGGGATGACGAGAAACACCTGGGATCAATAAACATAATGGGAACAGTAAACAGGAAGGACCAAATAAGGGCATAATGATACAAGAGGGAAAAAAAGGAACACATGGGAAGGAAAACACAACGGGAACACAAGTCTGACATTACCCTTGGGAGATATCATCAGGAAACACGGTGTTAGCTTTCATTGTTATGCTGATGATACTCAGCTCTATATTTCTTCACGGCCCAGTTAAACATACCAATTTGAAAAACGAACAGGATGCATAGTCGATATAAAAGACTGGATGACGAGTAATTTTTTTTTACTGCTAAATTCTGAAAAAACTGAGGTGTTAATTATCAGATCTAAAACCTCTGCATGTAATAACCCAGAACACTGTCTAACACTTGATGGCTGCTCTGTCAATTCTTCGTCATCAGTTAGGAACCTAGGTGTGTTATTTGATAGCAATCTTTCATTTGAAAGCCACGTTTCTAGCATTTGTAAAACTGCATTTTTCCATCTAAAAAATATATCTAAATTACGACCTATGCTCTCAATGTCAAATGCAGAAACGTTAATTCATGCGTTCGCTCCCTATTAAACATCGTATAGATTTAAAAATCTTGCTAATTACTTATAAAGCTAATATTCTAATATTCAAATCTGTTAAAGGAATAATCTGTTGCAGAAATTCAGCGCGATAATGCTTTTGAATCGAAACAATAGATCCCTATGGGGCTATTCACACCAGGCGCGATCATTCATGGCGCAAAAAAGCAAAGATTTTTTTTCGTCCTGTGTGTTGATTTTTTTCCCCATCGCTCCACGCTGAAACGGCCGTCCAATCAGATTTGACCTTAAATCACATGACCAGAGCAGCTGCTGTTGCACAAAATGGCAAGAGTGGTTTTGTTTCGAAAACCAGTGTAAACAAACACAGAAGAAGAGTATTCCGAGCGATTCCGAGAGAGAAGAGAGTTTATGCTGAGTTCTTGTTATCTTTGGTATCTGAGAACAGATTTATTCTCACATGTTCTTAATATAATTTCTATTAGGCTATTTAAAATAGCCACTTAGCCACTGCTAAAATAGCCTATTTAAGAGTTTCTGGACAACAGGTGAGCCCCTTCCACACTCAAAGTTTATGTAGCAGCTATCGCAGCGAACCATTCTATCGAAGCTGGCCAATCAGTAGAAATGACATAGTCGTTAAGTTTGAGCTCGGAGGTTGAACCCTCCTTGTACTATGCCAACCTGGGACTTGTCCATAGTCCTAGGGGCCCTACAATGCCCTCCCTTCAAGCTGCTCTATTCTGCCGAACTGCTTCCCATGACGCTTAAGACTGCCCTCCTATTGGCTTTAGTGTCGGTCAAACGAGTGGCACTGCAGGTGACTTGCAGGCACTGTCAGTCAGTGCTTTCCTGTCTTGAGTTTGGGCCTAAAGACTGTTAAGTCATCCTCAAGCCAAGACATGGTTATGTACCTAAGGTGCTCTCAACTCCGTTTAAAGTTCAGGTTATCACTCTTCTAGCACTCTGCACTGCAGATGGTGAGCAGGGCCCCAATCCACTCTGCCCAGTAAGGACTCTTAGAGTGTATGTCAAGAACTCTAGTCTGTTTAGACAATCAAAGCAGCTCTTTGTTTGCTTCAGAGGCTGCTCTAAACGTCTACCAGTTATGAAGCAGAGACTTTCTCACTGGATCGTAGATGCCATAGCCTTGGCTTATACCTCAGTAGGCTCACAGTGCCCCATAGGTTTGAGGGCCCACTCCACTAGAGTAATGGCCTCCTTCTGGGCATGGTCTAGCAGAATTTTTATCAGTGAGATTTATTCGGCCTCCGACTGGTCATTGCCTTCTTTGCCAGATTCTATAGCTTAGATGTCCCTGCCCTGCAGGCATGGATTTTGTCCTCTTAAAATACATATTTCTCCCCAAGGACGGAAAAGGGTTATGTCTTGTGGTCCTAAGCCTATCGGCCTGGGTCTCAACTTTGCTCATGCTTTCTAGGATTCCTTAACTTGGGTTTCCCGAGGCTGGGCTCAAAGGGCAGGCTTGGTTCTGCACTGCACGGCATGATTGGATGCGTTCCCCAAATGTGTTCTATGCAACGGGAGACACCGGTCGAAAGGGAATGCTCCGGTTACTAACATAACCTTGGTTCCCTTAGATAAGGGAACGAGCATTGCATCACTTGCTATGCTATAAGCTGCACTCTAATTGATGGCTGTCACTTCAGTCAAAAGATTCTGATAAAATGGCACTTGGAGCCGACTTATATAGAGGTCCGCTCTGCCCTTTCTGGTAGACTAGAGTGCCATTGGTTTGTGCAGCTACATAAACGTGAACAAATCAGGCTGCAGTAATAGAGTAAACAGGAGTTTCCCCAAATGCGTTCTATGCAATGCTCGTTCAATCTTCTCAGGGAAACGTGTTTTTTTTGTGCCCCCATTCCAAGACATTGAATATTGAGTATCTGAGACCTGATTGAATACTTGTATATTCCTAGTGTTTGATGCACAATCCAAGTACATTAAATCTATTAAAATCAATCCAATGTATACAGAGTTGTGCAGAGAGTAAAACTAATATATCTACTGTATGTGTGTGTATACATATATAAGATACACTATTTCTATGTATGTATGTGCACATACTGTATAAAGACATTGGTAGAATATTGGAATACTGAAGTAAACTTGTATTTTATATATACAATAAGCAGAATAATTGCAACATAAAGGTACAAAATTATAAAGTTAGAAAGAATGAAGCCTGTGTTGTCAGAACGCCAGTCTGTCAGTCAAATCCAAAGCAAGACGCAATCCAGAGCAACGCGTTACGACAGCGATTTCTCAGATAGTCTGACAGCAGATAAAAGTAAACAATAAATGAATGAGTGATCATTACAAAAGTGCACATCACATACATTGAACACGGAAGCTCAAATGTGTGTGACAGAGTAGAACAGACTTCACAGGTTGATGCACGCCACGCATGCATATTTCTTCTTGGTTTTAATAGCGGCTGAACGGGCACATTTGAGCGTCTTCTTTTGCTTTTAATGCCGGTTGGCAAATCTACTGGAAAGTGAATACTGCTACCTACTGCACATCACTTGCATGACAGCTGACATAAAATAAGGAGCGGGCTTAAGGAGAGCTGATACCAAACAGTTAAAAAATGCTTGATCGACCCCGATCCCGATCCTTGAGATCGGCTCGATATACCTATTTATAATGTATTATAACCAGTTATAATTAATAATGAATATTTCCCCTTTGAGCTAATTTGCTACAGAAATCCTCAGCCAACTTGACTTGCAATCAAAGATTGCTATGTTTATGACACATACTTCAGACACCGGCCATGCTGAGGGCATTCCATAGCATCAGCAGATGCATTATGAGATCCCATTAGAAAGGAAACATTTCAATAATTTAAATAATAAAGGAGGAAAAGTGGGAATTAATTTTAGTTGCAATCAATATCATGACACAAGTGCTGTTGACTGAGTGTAACTTGTACTACACCCCGAATATTTCTTTAAGTATTTTAAGTTTTCATGGTGGATGGTCAGGTAAAGACACAGCCTAAGTTTAAACAAGACGATGATCTGATATAAAACATGTCATATATGTCCCCAAACGTTTAAGCGAAAGCTTTTCTGTGATCTCAGAAAATACATGGACTGTATTAGAAATAGCACCTAAGATTTCATACTAGGTGTTACAAATGGATTCGTGTGTTGCTAGGGAAACGGCACACTCGTTCGTGTGCGCGTGTATAGGTTTTTCCCTGTGTTTTTCTTTGTCTCTCCCTCTTTCGCTCTAATTGATTACAGGTGGAGCTGATTAGGAGGACTGAACTGGTTGGAGACAGGAAGGATTGTCGCAGTACTTAAGCCAGCCGGTGGAAAGAATCGTTGGCTCCCTGCTCTCTTGGTGGCTACTGTTGTACCTGCTGTGTGACGTGTGTTGGTGAAAGGACAGCTAATTTAGACGCTTGTTGGCAATCATTGAATTATGTAACAGTTTAGTTGTGTTTGATATCTGTTACGTTTGGTCGCTTACTTCCTGGACCTTGTTAAGTGGAGCTTGGTAGGGAAGTGGGTGCCTGTTTGTTTTGTTCATTTTCTCCTGTTTATGTTAGCAGGGAGGTAAGAACTTGTATTTTATTTATTATCTGATTTCTAGGTTAGTTTGTTTATTAGTAGTTTTGTTTATTGTAATTCTACTTTGGCAAATTGTTCCTCCCGAAGTTTATGATGTTCCTTTTTGTTTCTTTTGTTAATAAACTTCTATTTGCACTTTGTGTTTTGTGGTTGACCAATTTAAAGAATGAGAGTGGGGACCCCAGGGATCTTTCCTAGATGGATCCCTGTTAATTGTTATGGACCAATTTATTTCTCTTTGAGTAGGGATTTAACTCGCTGTTTCTCTTTGAGTAGGGATTTAGCTCACTGTTCGTAACAAATGGGGGCTCGTCCGCTTGTTTTTTTTTTGTTTTTTTTGTGGACAAGTGGAAGTTTGTTTGCCTAGTTGACTTTTCTGTTTTGAACGAGTTTTATTGTTAACGAATGTCTAAAATGTACCATTTTTGGTCTCTCTTCAGTGGGTAACAATTGTTCTTTATCTTGTTTTTAAGAAGGTAAAACGCATTGAGTGAATATGGAGTTAGAGATTGGAGCTTTTGTTTCTAAACCTAGTATACAGCAATTTGATGCGTTTTGTAAAAAAGATCTTTTGCAAATTGCTGAAACTTTGAATATTTCTGTGTCAAGTTCTGCAGTGAAGAAAGTAAAGCTGAAGTGTATGCTGAACTTGTTGAAAAAGGGTTACTGTCTGCAGAAACTGATTTAGAAGGTGAAGAGGAAAAAAGTGATGGATTAGAGATGGGTGGAACAATTGATTTTCCCTCATCTAAATCAGACCCTTTGCTGCTTTTTAAATTAAAAGAGCTAGAATTGCAGCTTAAACGACAGGCGCATGAGAATCGTATATTACATTTGCGTGAACTTGAAATGCTTCATGAAGAAAAAGACAAGGGGAGCATGCGCGAACTGCTGTTTCACCTGCTGTAACTTCTATGCATGTAAGTGTGCCTCAAACTGATCAGCCTGTAGAGAATGTTATACATAGGCCTGCTGCTATAATTCCATTTGATCCTAGTAAGCATATTAAGCTTGTACCACTGTTTTGTGAGTCAGAAGTTGACGCTTACTTGATTGCATTTGAGCGAATTGCAACTAGGCTTAATTGGCCAAGCGATATGTGGGCGTTAATGTTGCAGTGCAGTCTAGTGGGTAAGGCACAAGAAGTATGTTCTGCTTTACCCATCGAAGACTCCCTTAATTATGATGTGGTAAAAGCAGCTGTTGAGGGTTTATGAACTTGTTCCTGAAGCATCTAGACAGAAATTTCGTAGTTACATCAAATCAACGAAGCAAACATTTGTGGGTTTTGCACGTGATTAAAAAAATGTTGTTAGAAAAATGGTGTGCTGCATCTAAAACAACTACGTTTGATCAGTTGCAGGAACTGTTTTTGTTGGAGGACTTCAAGAACGGTTTGTCAGATAACTTAGTAACTTGCCTTAATGAGCAAAAAGTGAGTTCCCTTTCAGCTGTGGCAGTGTTATCTTGGAAGAACATCGCAGGGAAACCTAAAAGTGTGGCTAATGTTGTATGTGAACCGATGGTTAATGTTGAGAACCAGAGTTCATGGTGTTGTTGGATAGTGATACAAACTTCTGGTTTGCATCTTTTTGGTGTGGAGGTGTTACGAATGGATTTGTGTGTTGCTAGGGAAACAGCATATCACTTGTTCGTGTGTGCGTATAGGTTTTTCCCTGTGTTTTTCTTTGTCTCTCCCTCTTTCGCTCTAATTGATTACAGGTGGAGCTGATTAGGAGGACTGAACTGGTTGGAGACCGGAAGGATTGTCGCAGTACTTAAGCCAGCCGGTGGAAGGAATCGTTGGCTCCCCGCTCTCTTGGTGGCTACTGTTGTACCTGCTGTGTGACGTGTGTTGGTGAAAGGACCGCTAATTTAGACACTTGTTGGCAATCATTGAATTATGTAACAGTTTAGTTGTGTTTGATATCTGTTACGTTTGGCTGCTTGCTTCCTGGACCTTAAGTGGAGCTTGGTAGGGAGGTGGGTGCCTGTTTGTTTTGTTCGTTTTCTCCGGTTTATGTTAGCAGGGAGGTAAGAACTTGTATTTTATTTATTATCTGATTTCTAGGTTAGTTTGTTTATTAGTAGTTTTGTTTATTGTAATTTTACTTTGGCAAATTGCCCCTCCCGAAGTTTGATGTTCCTTTTTTGTTTCTTTTGTTAAACTTCTATTTGCACTTTAGGTGTTTTGTGGTTGACAAATTTAAAGAATGAGAGTGGGGATCCCAGGGATCTTTCCTAGATGGATCCCTGTTAATTGTTATGGACCAATTTATTTCTCTTTGAGTAGGGATTTAGCTCACTGTTCGTAACACTAGGCTACTGAAGAAGTGAAAGCAATATTATTTATTTTTATTTATTTTTATTTTTTTGTTGGTGAGCAATTCAGTTTATGGCTATATCTCAGTTTTTACTAAGAACATCTTAAACCATAAAATCGAATTAATTTAGATATACAAAGGACCAAAACCATTCTCATCATGTTTCACATTACAGCTAGTAAGCATATACCAAGCAAGCATACACACCTTTTTTTGTTGAAAGCATGATGAATTGATCCATTTAGCAAGACCGTAATATTTCCACACGCAGCCATAGCAAACTGCAAAGACAGATTCAAACCAATGATATGCATTAATGCTGCTGAATTCCATTTTGATAAAAAAAAAATTGAATTACCATTTCGACAACACTGCTGGTCAGCTGAGAGCTAGTATACAGTTGTGACATATTGTTTATATATGTTTTTAATAATATGGAATGAACAAGACTTACATTCTGAGAAGCCTGCTTCCAAAGGGAATACACAGGATGGTTCAAACACGCTGACCATTTTGGACAGGACTGATAGTCAAAACCTTAGGGCAGACAAAGCGAAAGAGGGCTTTAGTAGCCTATAAATGATTTAAATCTATAAAACGTATTCAAGCATTGAATGTTTTCTGTCCATCTATCATCAATAAAACTAGTAATTGTACCATCTTTTGGTGGTACCTCTCTCTCTCTCCTGCTGTCCACACCAGATCAGATCATTGAACATGAATCCCAGCAGTGTGTCTTCTAATGTCCAGAAGGATCCTGTGACAGCTACATAGCTGTGCATGAGGTCTCTTGTCTTACTCCAGAACAGCAACTTTAAAATTATTAGAATATTTTTAAATTAACAAAATCAAATCCAAGAGCTATCTAGTCAGTTCAACAGAATCTCAAATTTGTAACTTTTTTGATTTGTTGCAATTTTTCTATGAATCTGTACAACCTCTCCACTCACTCAAATGAAGGGTAGATTTAAGGTGGGGGTTAGGGATGGAGCTTACTTTTTTCATACAAATCATACACTTTCATACAAACTACGTTGTAAGAATTCACACAAAATTGCAAAGTAGTTAAATTTTCTCAAGAGACTGGAGTTAGTTAAAAAAAACTACTAGCGTATAGTTTTTTTAAGGCATTTAATTAATTTATTTGCTGGTTTCAATATTCCATTAAATGTGGAAGAAAAAATAATCTGACATTATTTTACATGGAGGTATATTTTATATCTTAAAAAGCAGGAATTTTAACAGGGTTATATAGACATTTTACGTTGACATTTGCTTTTATGTGATTCATTAAGAATATACAATTGAATAATATAATTAATATAAAAAAATATAATAAATTATTATCAGAAAAAGACAGCCAATTTCGTCTTTAAAACACTTTCACTGTAAACAGAATAAAAGAACAAAATGTGCCCTGGAGCAGGTTGGCCATGTCCCTGAGTACTGCTAAAAGCCAGTCCACCTAATGCCAGAGAGAAAAAAAAGAAAAAAAAAATCCTTTCTGTGCAACAGGCCTCTGACAAACAAACAATAAATAAATAAATATACATACATAATGCAAAAATAACACAAACCAACATGTCTTTTTCCTTATAGGATGGGTCTTTGTTGTTGTTTTTGCTTTTTTTTTTTTACTTAAAATACAAAGTTAATTCACACTCTGTTCTTGAGCCCAGTTTTATTTTTAGCTTTTAATGCTAAATATACATATTTAATAAATATTTCTAAAAACTTTCTATAGTGTTGTTGAGTTGTTTTGAAAACAGTTGCATGGAATCACCTTGCCACATGGTAAAGTCTGAGTGATGACCTGGAACATTTTTTGGTAATCTTTAACTCTAACATCGCAGGGTGATGATCTAACCACAGCCATTTCAAACTCCTGCCATATCTTCTCACAATTGTACCTGTTAGACAGAAATTTTAAACATTTCTCCAGTTTGCATTTTTAAGGACTCTATGCAATATTAGCTAATGAAAGTGAAAGTAATGAGACCGATACAGATCTGACATTTTTCTCTAAACAAGTTTATGAAATCATGTGAGAGACTGACTACATAAAAAATATATTATTGCATTTTCCTATGAGTAATTTCAAATGTATTGCTTATAAGACACTGGGTTAAAATGAACAATATTAGCATTTAAAATGCTTATAGGCCCACATCTTACCTGGGGTTGAGATTAGCCAGGGTTACATATTCAAAACACCGTCCAATGACAATCTGTTTAAGATTTGGTGTAGTCCCAAACTCTGCTGTTACATCCATAAGAACAAACAGCAAGGCAAATCCTAACCAAATTATAAACATGTAAAACATAAAACGTAAGGGATAAGATAAAACTAGTCATCCGTCTAACAGATGCTTACCTAAAATCATCCTGAAAACTGTGTACTTTCCTCCTCTCTAGCAGTTAACATGCTTCACTAAATCTGTGAGGTAAAGAAAATGAGATGGTCATGTGTGCAGAACACTACAGGGAAGCATCAGGGAGCAGGGAGGGACAACATAAGCCTGTGTCCTTAGAAATTACCAAACTAATTTAATCACTGCAAAAATGTACTTCACCCTCACATTCTCAAGCGTATTCTGTATGTCTTATGTTGTTTAGCTGATCTTAAATGAAGAATGTTTTAAGAATAAAAAAACAACTCACATTCTGTAAAGATTATGCAAATGTTTGTAAAATATGTAAAGAATAAAACTAGGCCACAGGAATAAGGTATCAGAATGCAGTAAAGGAAATTAAATTAGCAAAGCACATAATATATAGGCTAATATTATTCATCATATCATGAAAGACTAAAATAGACACCACTTTGGTTTTGTCCCTCTGAGTGAAGAAACCACAAATTCTAGACATAAACCCTTCCACACTGTACAAAAAAACAGGTTCTCATGATTCTAATTATGATGTAAGTTGGGCATTTTCACATAGAGGGAGAAGGGAATGACCGTGTACACTTAAGTAGAACATTTGTATAAACTGCTATAGAGGAGAGTGTCTTTAATCACTAAATCAAAAATATGAATGTTTTTTCACATATGTTCACAATTGACCTTATAATTATAAATCACACAGATCTGTGACTATTTCTATTTCAACATAACTTAAATGTGCACCAAAGCGTTTTTCCCCGTGGCTAGCGTTTTTTTTTTTCTCAAATTGCCGGACTACCATAATATTGTAATAAAAAATAATGCTTGGAGAAACATTTAATTCGCTATGCGTTTGCCATTACTTCAGCGGATATTCTGTATCATAGCAACCACAGTGTCTCAACGGAAAAAAGCGCTCACAGCTGGGCGTTTTCAACAGAGCGCCTGGAGTTTTCAGCTGGCAAAAAACGCTTTGGTGGACACGCAGCCTAATTATGGTTTAGCTGGAAGATTGCCAGCATATATCCCTGCACTGCAAAGAACCGACCCCCGTTGTTATGCCTGTAACAGTTCCAGCATAGCCTACTCTGAATCAGTAACATAAAAAATAAGACTTCTAAACAACATCCTCATATATCTGTGAGTTTGCGGGTTTTTTTATTTCACAAACAACGGTAAGTTTCTGTAAATCTAAAGTCAGTTGTGGAAGCTTCCGGGCAAGCGGATCAAGTATGGGTCTCTGCTAGTACAATAAGGGGTGTTTCTCAATTATTGGGCATTTTCAAACTGGGATAGGTGTTCCCTTTCGATTTGTTCACTTCGACATTGCATTACTATGCTTATGGGGAAACCCTTCCTCCAAATACTACTGAAGCCTTATTGAATCACCCCAGTGAAACTGGCCAATGGCATTCAAGCACGCGAAATATGAGGGGATTCCCACTCTATATAAGGCAGCGCTTGAACGTCATTCATTCAGAATTTTTCCTTCAGCCAACCTTCTATGAGAAACAAGAAGCCTATCAGCAAGAGTACTCACCGTGATCTACACGCTGCAGCGGACACGCCTTCTCTCCCCTGCTGTGTTCTGGTGAGCTTCGGACAAGGATGACCTCTCGTTATTGCCTCTCCTACGCGGAGCCAATCGAACTCTCTGATGGCCACAAATCGTGCGTCTTCTGCCTGGGTCGCGCCCATGCAGAGGTGGCACTTGGGGGATTGGACTGCCCCCACTGCGGAGATATGAGCCTTTGGACTCTCAGGCTCCGTGTGGCCATCGTCCAAGGCGATGAACTCACCCAACTAACTCTTTCTCTGCAACCTCTTTTGAGCCAAAGAGTAAAGTGCCGCGAGCTTCCGATGTGGATCTGTCTGGGTCAGGTGACGAGCTCAGTGCCCACGCACTCCTCACCCCCTGGTGCAGGTTCCCTTCCAGTGCACTTCATGACCGCTGATTTCCGTCCCTCCCCCGGCATGCAAGATGTGATGTCTTTCGGTGCCATGGAGGACGCTGAGGATGAAGATGATGCCATTTTGGTGGCAGCGTCTGTGAGGGAGGAGTGGTCCAACAGCCCGCTGGATTACACTGCGCTCCACGGCAGCGACGCAGGGGACCTCCATCATAGTGATGTTGAGCTCCTACGCGTCCTGACCAAGGCAGTTGATGAGCTCGGTTTGGAGTGGGCACCTCCTGCCGAGCAGGCCAGAAGCCGTCTGGACGAGTGGTACTTCCAGTCGGACCGTGGCCGAAAGGACACACCGCAGAGGCCCGGCCCCTTTTTCCCGGAGGTGCACGACGAAATAGCAAAGTCGTGGAACGCGCCACTCACCAGTCAAGTGCGCAATACGGGATCCTCCGCTGACAGAGTGGGGTATGTTAAACTTCTCCCAGTGGAGGAAGCGTCGCTGCCCATCTCTGTCCTGCAGCCGCGGCGAACTGGAGAGTGAGAAACAACGCATCTCTCCCCTCTAAATCTTGCTGCGCCACCACAAATCTTCGCTGACAAGGCTTTCTCTGCGGTGGGCCAGGCAGCTTCAGCATTGCACGTGATGTCGATACTCTAGGTGTATCAGGCCAAACTTCTCAAGTCTCTGGATGAGGGTGGCCCGGACCCTGAAGTTTTCAAAGAGCTCCGACGCACCACAGATCTGGCCCTCAGAGCGACGAAAGTTACAGCTCGTGCGATCAGCCGCAACATGGGGAATCTTGTGGTGCTGGATCGTCACCTGTGGCTTACCCTGACTGAGTTGAAAGACTCACAGAAGACGGCCCTTCTGGACGCACCCGTGAATCCATCTGGTTTCTTTGGAGCGTCGGTGGAGACGTTCACGGAGCACTTCATTGAATAGCAGAAACAGTCTAAGGCCATTAGCCACTTCATGCCAAAACACGCCGGCCCGAAGCCGCCCGCTCCTCCTCAGCACAGCGCGCGGGAAGACCGCACGCCTCTTCTGCTGCTGTTCGGGGCGAACATGAGCCGGCGGTGAGGCCAAGACAGCCGTGGCCGAAGCGCCATCAGGGCTTGAAGAACGATAGGCCCTGCCCTGACAGAGGCGGTAGGCCACCGGCACCAGAATCGAAGCTGCGTTCCTGACTCTGTCTCTTGGAGGAGGAAAGCTGCACCCAGCACCGAAGACGAGCCACTGAAGAAGTCTGCTCACTCCGCTGTGTGTTCACCACGCCCCCCTGCCTGTTGCGGGTGGTGAGAACGATTGTCATGTTTGTGTTTTGACTGCTTCCCTGTGCAGTGCAATAAAGTAAAAAAAAATAATAAAATACAAAACTCACCTCAATATCAGGGCAATTTTCCTCCTCTCACTCCCCGCTCCCCCATCACTCACTCTCACACTCGTGTGGTATAAAACTCCCTCCCCCCCAACGGCGAGTTATCCATCACGGTGTGCAGCCCGTCTCGCCCGCTGTCACAGTTCACAGAAGCTTGGCAGGCGCTGTCAGGGGTATCAGAGTGGGTAATGAAATCAATAAAGAACAGCTACACGCTTCAGTTCTGCCGCAGACTGCTCCGTTTCAATGGTGTGTTAATGTCTACTGTATGGGAAGAATGCCTCAGTTCTGCGAGAGGTAATACACAATCTTCTCACAAAACGCACTGTAGAGACACTGCCCGTTGCAGATCGCGAGAGCGGCTTCTACAGTCGTTATTTTCTGGTGCCAAAGAAAGACGGCGAACTCCACCCAATCTTGGATTTGAGACCACTGAATCGCGCGCTTTCGAAGCGCTCGTTCAAAATGATTATGCTGAAGCAAATCATCTCACACATCAGACCGGGAGATTGGTTTATCTTTATGGGTTTAAAGGATGCTTATTTCCACATTCAGGTAGCCCCCCGCCACTGGCGCTTCCTGAGATTTGCATTCGAGGGGATAGTGTACCAATTCACGGTCCTACCCTTCGTTTTTTTCAGTGGCCCCTCGTACGTTTACGAAGTGCATGGATGCTGCTCTCTCTCCTCTGAAGCAGAGCGGAATGTGCATCCTGAACTATCTCGACGATTGGCTTGTCTTAGCCCAATCAGAGAGCGTGCTGCTCAGCGACAAGCTCAGACTCCTCGCTTATCTTCAGAGCTTAGGGCTGACTGTGAATATGCAAAAAAGCATGCTGGTACCGAGTCAGAACATCTCCTTTTTAGGAGTGGAGCTGAATTCAATCAATATTCGATCACGCCTGTCGGAGGAGCGCTCACAAAAACTGATCAGCTCTCTTGCAGTCTTCAAGTTAGGACACTCTCCCCACTTGGGACTTGGCGCTTGTGCTTGACGCTCTTACAGTACCCCCGTTCGAGCCCATGCAATCAGCGAGCTTGCGAGCGCTCTCTCTCAAGACAGCGTTCCTGCTTGCGCTGGCCTCTGTTAAGCGAGTTGGGGACCTGCAGGCACTGTCAATTGACGACTCGTGTATTGAATTCGGGCCAGGTGATTGCAGACTCACCTTGAAGCCTAGAAAAGGTTATGTGCCTAAAGTGCTTTCGACTCCATTTAAAGCACAGGTCATAACACTATCTGCTTTCCACTCCGAAACACCGGCCGGTGTGAAGGTTTGTTAAACGATTTGACTAAGGATCAAATAGTAGAACTCGCAGGTCACTATAAAATTAATTTGGTAAGCTAAGATAAACGTTTAAAAGACAACATTAAATCTCTGGTAAAAACGGAGTTAATCGAGCGTGGTGTTTTAGAGTCTCAGTATTCGGAAGGTGCATCAGATTTCATTAATGCGACGCCTACAATGTCTCATCTAACATTTGAACAACAAAAACAATTGTTGTTAATTCAAACTGAGATGAAAGAGAAAATGTTAGAAGCGCAAAATCGTGTTGAGATGTCTAAAGTTCAGTTACAACAACAACAACTTGATCTTGAATGTTATTGTTTAGATCTAATAAGAGATGATAAACTTCCTTTAAAGGGGTCATATGTTGCTAAAAAGAACATTATTTTGTGTATTGGGTGTAATGAAATGTGTTTATGCGGTTTAAGGTTAAAAAAACACATTATTTTCCACATACTGTACATTATTGTTTCTCCTCTATGCCCCACCTTCCTTTTTACAAAGCTCATCGGTCTGAATGAATTCTTGAGACACTCCATCACTCCAATGGAGTGTGATTTTCAGAAGCTTCATGACTTTATTTGATGATGCTTTTGAAGCTTCTGAAACTCGGGCTCCATTGACTGATGTTGTATGAACCGAAACCAGCAGGACGAACTTGACCAAACTCACATCCTCAATGTCTTTTGGTCTTTCTCTAGATGCTCCAGCTGGCTCTGGGCTCACTGAGGATGAAGAGACCACAGCAACATCCGGCCCAGATGAGGCAGTAAGGGCAGGTGGAGTGATGGAGTGTCTCATCCATGGCCTTGGACCATTTCCAGGATGCTGCTGTGGACTCCTCCATCCTCACTGCACACACCAGTCTGCAGACATTCAGATCCTGCAAAGATGCACAAACACAATACAAAAGCAGTCATTTTAACAGCACAATGTCATTTGATTTCTGTATTAGAAGTAACAAAATTATCTTACTTTATGATCTTACGTTTTCCGTTTTTTTTCACAAATGTCACCTTTCCTTGCAGGTCCTGCTCCACCACAAAAGCTCTGCAGCAAATGCACAGGATCAAGAATCAGAAAAGTGTTGAAATAACTCTGTTTGAAATTACAATAATTCAAATAAACTACAATTTAAGATTTAAAAGATGTTTAATTAATTTCTGTAGTGTACTCACTCAAAGCATTTGATGGCAGCATTCCTTCATCAGTCACTCTGCACTGGATAAACACACGTGTGTCTCATCTGTCCCTGAAACATCCAGACAAGATTCAAGTCACCTCTGTGATTTAGCTGCTCAATACTGCATTTACATGTTGTGTTAACTCGCTTTTTATCTAACACAAGTGCTCCACAATTTATCAACAGTACTAATGGACAAATGAAATGGATAACTTATGTTTAGTTACTCTATGTAGATTTGTTTATTTACATTACTTCCTTTCATCTAAAGCAGTGTTGACAACAGTGAATTCTACATAATAGCACACATACATAACTCACTCAGATGTCTGTTCATGTTGTGATGTGCTCATCTGCAATTCTTTTAGAATATGTTCTTGTCAGATATTAAATAGACATTTAATCGTCTTTAAGATGTATATGGTTTATGTAAATGCACTTTGGAGATGTACGTGTGCTTACTGGAGCTCCCCTGTTCGCTATACATAAGAAAACATGTTTTTACAGAAAAATCACAAATATACTATACTGTCTAGCGTCTTACACCCTCAACAATTGAACAGTTTACCCTACAGTAGCTGAATAAATGCGATTTTAACACAGGGAACCGTGTTTTTGATTTCTAATACTCACATTTGTAAACACCCTCGTCGCTGTTCTCCGCCCTGTTCGATGATGACGTATCCTCTCTCGTCTCTCTTCTGGGATTGAAAAGTGTCCATCGATGAGCACTTCAGAATCTGGACTGAAGCAGTAGGACATCCGGGGATTTCTCGCCTACTCTTTTATGAATACTGAGGTTTCGGACATACTACTTTCTTCACATACTCTTTTCTCCCACTATATAGTAGGTAAGTAGGCATATTCGGACGCACTTTAAGTAGACGCACGTCTGAATCTTGCGAGAATTAGTGCGTCACCCAGGTAATTCTCGCCTACTCTTTTATGAATACTAAGGATTCAGACATACTTATTTGCTCGCCTACTGCTTTTCCCCTACTATATAGTAAGGAAGTATGCCATTTCGGATGCAGCCATACTCTCTTTCCTAGCATTTATCCCGCATTGGCGCAGGGTCCGCTGTTTGTCACATCGCTCTCCACTTCTTCCGGTCTAGGGCATCCTCAGGGGCAGCAGTATTTTCCACATACTGTACATTATTGTTTCTCCTCTATGCCCCACCTTTCTTTTTACAAAGCTCATCGGTCTGAATGAATTCTTGAGACACTCCATCACTCCAATGGAGCCTGATTTTCAGAAGCTTCATGACTTTATTTGATGATGCTTTTAAAGCTTCTGAAACTCGGGCTCCATTGACTGATGTTGTATGAACCGAAACCAGCAGGACAAACTTACTTTCTTCACATACTCTTTTCTCCTACTATATAGTAGGTAAGTAGGCATATTCGGACGCACTTTAAGTAGACGCACGTCCGAATCTTGCGAGAATTAGTACGCCACCCAGGTAATTCTCGCCTACTCTTTTATGAATACTAAGGATTCAGACATACTTATTCGCTCGCCTACTGCTTTTCCCCTACTATATAGTAGGGAAGTATGCCATTTCGGATGCAGCCATACTCTCTTTCCTAGCATTTATCCCACATTGGCGCAGGGTCCACTGTTTGTCACATCGCTCTCCACTTCTTCCGGTCTAGGGCATCCTCAGGGGCAGCATTGATTTGTTTCATATCTTACTTAATCCGGTCCATCCATCTCTTCTTCGGTCGACCTCATGGACACCGTCCATCAGGGCTCAGGTGCAATGCTCGTCCGGCCACTGATTCTTCTCCACTGCGGACGACATGGCCATACCAACGGAGGCGTGCTTCCCTCATCTTCTCACTGATTGGGGCCACTCCTAGTATTTTCTGCACATCCTCATGACAGACCGGTCCAGTCGAGTCAGCCCAAGCGCCCATCGGAGCATACACATCTCCATAGTGTAGAGGACCTGATGGTGTTTGGTGGATGCAGGCCAACATTCCGCTCCATAGAGTGCAACTGGCAGCTCAATGGTCTTATAAATATTTGCCTTGAGATGGATGGGTAAATGTTGATCGCATAGAACTTTTGAGACTTGGCGCCAATTTAGCCAGGAGACGCTGACATGTGCACGTGTATCTGGGAGGCTGTCACCGTCTGCCAAGAGATTGGAGCCGAGATATTTGAAACATTTCGCTTTCTCTAGATATCTTAACCAAATGCATTTCTACCCTCCGCAGAGGCTACCACTCCATTCACAACGCCCGCACGCTCGACGCCATGTTCATATTGGCCTTCTTCAGTTTCCTCAGATGTTTGGAACTCACCATCACGTCCTGCTTCAATCCAAAAATCCACCCAACCTTTTCAGACCTATCAGTGCTAGATACTGAATCAATCTCTTATTCATTAAGCAAGCAAGACAGACCAACTGAAAAGAGGCCACTTCATTATATCTTCAATCTCCAGTCACCAATCCAACCATACCAAACCCACCTAGCCTACCTGCATTACAGAAGCCCGCAGGCTAAACTCCCGCCTGACCCGCTTTTGTTGATGACTCTAATCGCCCCGCCACACATTCTGGTTCCAAAAACACCTCAAGTCCATTCTACTGCTTTCCGGCTTCCCAGCAGATCATTACTCCAGCCACTCCTTCCGCATAGGCGCAGCTACCACAGCTGCCCAAAAAGGCCTCTCCCAGCCTCAGATCCAGGCACTCGGCCGCTGGATGTCAGAGTATAATACATACTTATTATATGTAAGTGTGAACTCGTGAATAAAGGATCTGAGGATCCTCAAATCCAAACTGTGTTCATTTATTCATTCATTTATAATCATTTATTCATATAATCATATATAAACATTAGTCATTTATATAATTTATCGTTTGATTATTTTTATCATTTATCATTTATATCATTTTAAGTATTTTAACATTTATTCATTTATTATTAATTTTATTATGCTTCTATATTTTATATTTCTTATTATTTTTCTTGCTTATGCATTTCCATTATTGTTCAATCTCATGATTGTGGGGTTTCATGAACTGTTTAGTCTGTATGAATAAGAGATAACAGGGAATGTTTATGAAAACTCAAGGTTTAGGGGATGTTGTTGTGAATCAGTTTGGTAAAATAATACTTGTTGAATTTGTGCGGGCCAGACGAAGTCTGAGCATTGAGACATACCCAAATAATAGCGATGACCTCTACAGCCCTGAATGTCAGCGGAGATCAGGACAACTAGATGAGCTCCAGAGACAGATTAAAGCCCTGCCGCTGTCGCCTCTGGCTTGCTTAGTTGGGG
>NW_015542469.1:130331-131447 GCF_001515605.1 Sinocyclocheilus anshuiensis
TTGCTTTGACACAATCTGTATTGTTAAAAGCGCTATATAAATAAAGGTGACTTGACTTGACTTGACTTGACCCACGTCGCGACCACCCTGTTTTGTTTGACCCCGTGACCTGTTAGATATCTAGATGTGGAAATTGACCTTTGCCTTCCGGGGGAAGAAATATGTTTGTCCAATGCTGTCCGATGTCATAAATGAAGTCCTGAGGAATGTTTTTGTGCTTTTATGGTCTGTTCCCACATCCGGTCTGCCATCTGATGCCCCACATGACCAGGGAGGAGTCCGGTTGCTTTCCATGGTATGGTTAGATAAATTGATCTCAGGCATTTCTGTGGAAAATCAGAAAAGAGCTGTGAAATATATAGACATGGACGTCTTATAGGGCAAATGATGAAAACTAAAACTCCTGAGAAGGAATGGGATGAAGAGATGATGGAAAATCTGACTTTGGCTCCGAGAAAACCATACAACAGTAATTTGTATTTGACAAAGTTTCTCCACGAATATACGGATTGTGTGAGAGATGAATTCTTTCTGATCAGCAGACGTATATTTGGATACATATTTCACAAACCGTCTCGAACAGTTACGCTCTACACGTCTGACGAGACCAACGAATTTGTACAGGATCAAGATCCCTGCCTGATATTTCCTGATAAAGACTGGCAATTATTTTTCAATCGAGATGATGGAAAATCTGACTTTGTCTCCTCTGTCTCTATTTCTATCCTTCGCTCTCTCTCTCTCTCTCTCTCTCTCTATGGGGGATTTGAGAAAAGAAGATTTCGTTTTTAAGGACAATATCAAAAATAAGAAAACAATTTTAAGAGATCATGAGAACAGATCACAATATGTGTGCCCACACATATAATCTGATGGCTGTATAAAAAGATTCTCAGCAATATAAAAAAGGTATTGAATAACATGACTAATAATAAATTGAAAATAAACATTTAACTTAATGAATAAATAAATAAGAAGCTTTGAGCTTAATGAATAAATCAATAAATGAGTACAAATATAATCCCTTACATTTTTCCTAGTGGAAGGATGACCATTCTTCGAATGAGTGGTTTTACAAAAACCTATAACCCCCCCCCCCACCCCCCTCTCTCTCAC
>NW_015542469.1:131762-134469 GCF_001515605.1 Sinocyclocheilus anshuiensis
ACACACACACACACACACACAAACACGTTTTCTTAGCTATCTAAATGGTGACATTATACAGACTCCTATTGTTTTTTTTTGTTATCTACAGATAACTATACATGTTGCAACCTAACACTATCCCATCACAGAAAACTTTACATCTTACAAAATAATTGATGTGATTTATAAGTAATTTTCTCATGGGGTTGAATAAAATGGCACATGCAAAGTCAAAATTTTCATGCTCCTCTCTGAGAGGACACTTGACCCCCCACAACAACGGTTAAACAAGTACACAAACACACATTCACTTGTCCGAGTCTTATTCTCTACTTTGAAATGAATGTAAATAAATTATGCGATCACACACACGATATAAAACAATACAAAACATTTACACTAGTTTTAGGGAACAAAAACATTTTGTAATGAGGAGCCAGTGACGTCAAAATAAGTAAAGGGAAAAAAAATCATTTTAACAGGACAAACGGTATGGGATATTGTTCACGTTTATTTGTATGGCTTTTTCACAATACAAATTGCTGCGAAGCAGTTTCACAGTGTTTTTGCTACAGCACAGACGCAGCTCGTGTCTGTCCATCTTTCCCAAATGTTCCTGGGAAAGAATTCAGACTGTCTTTTCACCTTATCAGTACTCATTGTTTGAAATATTTAACCAGATGGAGACCGAACCATTATGATTTGTTTAAAAAGGTTGTTTAAACAACCGTACTGTTTGTACAGATGTTTCAGATGTAACTGTGTGATTTGAAATGTCTTTATAGTCACTATATCGCAAATATCACACATTCCTCTTTTAGTTTCTCAGGGTCTGTCGTTATTTAAAATGGTAACGGTTAATAAACAAATTGTAGACTTTGTCTGTATATTTAAATTCCATATTATAGTTTTTTATTTAAGTTATTCCAATTATTCTAACTACTCGGCTACGGTTCTGCCTTACAAACGCGTTTTACTTATACAATCAAATATATTTAAGCTAACAAAGTAAAAATGTTCATGCTCCCCTCTGATAAGACACAACATAGGTTAAACAAGTACACAAACACACATTCAATCATCCGAGTCTTATTCTCTTCTTTGAAATGAATGTAAATAAATTATGCGATCACACACGATATAAAACAAAGCAAAACATTTACACTAGTTTTAGGGAACAAAAAAAAAAAATGTAATGAGGAGCCAGTGACATCAAATTAAGTAAAGTGAAAAAATTCATTTTAACAGGTCAAATGGTAAGGAATATTGGGGACCCCAGACATGTCCGGGCATGTCAATGTCATGTTTTACGGAGTCTTTCCATAGACATAATTCAATTCGTTTCAATTCACGTTATTTTTTTATAGCTTTTTCACAAAACTAATTGATGCAAATCAGTTTCACAGGAAAATTAAAGGGGTCATATGATGCAATTTCAATTTTTCCTTTCTCTTTGGAGTCTTACAAGCTCTTGGTGCATAAAGAAGATCTGTAAAGTTGCAAAGACTAAAGTCTCAAATCCAAAGAGATAAAATAATGTTATTTTTAGCAGCATCATATGACCCCTTTAAAGTTTCTACAATATATTTAGAATCTTTTATATTTATATTTACATTATATTAATGATTTTTATACTGTATCATCCTCTAAACCTAATCATCACAGTAAACTTTCTACATTTTTATATTTTCATAAACATTTATTATAATTTATATTTTAAAAAGCTGTTATGCTCATGGGGACAATTTTTGAATGGGGGTCATTCATTTAAACTATTACTACATATTTGGTTAGCGGGGACACTCCATATAGGCATAATGATTTTTATTGTACAAACTGTACACCTACCCATCACACATAAAATTCTGCATATGATTTCATTTTAATTAAATATTGTTTGCAAACGATCTTAATTATGAGGACTCAAAATTTCATCATAAACGTCTCGGTTACGTATGTAACCCTCGCTCCCTTTCAGTCGGTCACTCTCTACGTCACGTCGGTGACTGACGAATTGGGATCCCTACCAAAGTGCCACGGATACTGCCCCTTCCAGTGTCCTGTGGAAGCCGCCTGCGCCCCTTCTTTTTGGCGCAGGCTGGAGCTTACCACGAGAAGACCAGTTACTGCTGCTATGGCACTACCCACTGAGTAAGACTGGATAACACTGGGAAAACATGCCCGTTCCACTTGGAACCGGAACATTGCAGAAGCCCATCCTTCCCGAAGGAGGTTTTGGAAGCACTTACACATATGAACAACCGTCTAGGAGCATATGGAAGATTAGAGGTGATTGTAACCCTCTTGGAAAATAGCAGGAAGTCTGCCAGGGAAACACGGGCTCTGAGGCTATACCGTGGACTTTACACATATGGGATCCACTTAGGTCTCTACATATGGAACCCAGCCCCCTACCGGTTCTCACGGTGAGGGCCTGGTGCCGGACGCTCTGCCACATCTGGCTGCCGAGGGGACGGAGGAGCTTGACAGGGTCTACAATATGGACTCTCTGGAGCGATTTTAGCAAGCCGACCCGAAGCAGGGGCCTCTCAGTGCTTCTACCCGTTTGGGGTGAGAACAGAAGAGTATACCGGCTCCACACGAAGGCTATAGAATCTAACGAATGTGTTGGGGATCGCCCAGCCCGCAGCTCTACAAATATCTGCCAGCGAGGTGCCACGAGCCAGCGCCCAGGAGGATGCAACACTTCTAGTAGAGTGAGCTC
>NW_015542469.1:137587-143973 GCF_001515605.1 Sinocyclocheilus anshuiensis
GAGAAATCTGCCAGGGAGGGGCTGTCAAGAGGACCATTAGTTCCGGGAACCAGGTCCGAGTGGACCAATACGGTGCCACAAGCAGGACCTGCTCCTCGTCCTCCCTGACCTTTTCCCTCGGTCAGGGAGTAAAACAACTGCCAGTGAGAGGTTTCTGGAGAAGCAAACAGGTCTACCTGAGCGACTCCGAAACTTCTCCAAATCAGCTGGACCATCTGGGGATGGAGTCTCCATTCTCCCGGGAGCGCAGCTCGTGACAGCTTGTCGGCTGCCCGGTTGTGCAGACCAGGAATGTGAATGGCACGAAGCAACCTCAGAGGAGGAGGTGGGGCGAGTTGTGACATGCGACGGGAGCGTAGACCACCTTGTCGGTTGATGTACGCAACGGTCGCAGTGTTGCCTCGTAAGCGCCTCTTGAGACGGCTCAAGGCCAAGCGTACTGCCAGCAACTTTAGGCTATTGTTGTGCCACTGCAGTTGGGGGCCCGTCCAAACCCCCGACACTGCAAGCCCATCTAACGTGGCCCCCCCAGCCAGTGGTGGAGGCATCTGTGTAAACCACGGCATGCCTGGAGACCTCTTCCAGGGCACTCCTGCCCGGAAACGAAGGGTCTGACCACAGGGTGAAGGTTTGACGGCAGGTCGGTGTGACTTGGACCCGGTGAGTGCCGCGTAGCCACGCCCACCTCAGGACTCGGCTATGGAGCCAGTGCTGAAGCGGTCTCATATGAAGCCCGTCCAAACCCCCGACACTGCATGCCCATTGTACGTGGCCCCCACAGCATCCCATGTAAACCACAGCATTCCTGTAGACCTGTTCCAGGGGCACTCCTACCCGGAGAAACGCAAGGTCTGACCACGTGGTGAAGGTTTGACGGCAGGTCGGTGTGACTTGGACCCGGTGAGTGCCGCGTAGCCACGCCCACCTCAGGACTCGGCTATGGAGCCAGTGTTAAAGCGGTCTCATATGAATATGCCCCAGGAGCCTCTTAAACTGTTTCAGTGGGACCGCCGTCCTGCCCTTGAACATATTCAGGCAGTTCAACACCGACTGAGCACGTCCTTATACCGATCCCATACCGAGAAAAGAGATCCTCTCCAAGGAGAGTTTGCTCTTTTCCCAGTTGACCCGAAGGCCAAACCAGCTGAGGTGCGAAAGCTGAAATTTAGTTTAAAAAAAGTGCTGTCATTATACAGTATAACAGGAATACCGGCACAAGTCTAGTGTGCACACAACTGATCCTGAGACTGAGCCAGTACGAGCCAGTTGTCGAGGTAGTTGAGAATGCGAACGCCCTGTTCTCTCAGGGGAACAAGGGCTGCCTCAGCAACTTACGTGAAGACACGGGGCGACAGGGACAGCCTGGAGGGCAGGACCTCATACTGATATGCTCGTCCTTCGAACACGAAGGATCGACACATGAAAGTACGCGTCCTTCAGGTCGATCAATGCAAACCAATCTCGAGGACAGATGCACCCGAAGATGCGTTCCTGCATCAACATCTTGAACGGTAACTAGTGAAGGGCCCGGTTCAAGACACGCAGGTCCAACATCGGTCGTAACCCACCGCCTTTCTTGGGTACAACAAAGTAGGGGCTGTAAAACCCCATCTCCATATCGGCTGGAGGGACTGGCTCTATCGCATCCTTCACCAGTAGGACTGCGATCTCCGCACGCAAGACAGGAGCGTCAGCCGCTTTCACTGATGTGAAGCAGATGCCGCTGAACTTGGGGAACACGGGGCGAACTGAATCGCATAGCTGAGTCTGATGGTCCGCAGGAAACAGCGAGACGGTATGGGTAGCCAGGTACCCAGACACCACACAAGCTGGACCAGCAGGACCACCGATGTACCCACGGTGGAGCAGCGAGGTGGAACACAGGGATCTGAAGAGGGGTCTGAGTGTGCAGTTCAACACTTACCTGGTTCCACGGTTTGGCAGGGGGTGCGTGAGTAGGGCCTTTGATGACGCTCTCGAACCGCCCACTGCTGCCTGCTGGTGAGAGAGGAGGATGAGTGTGGTCCGGTGTTGGTCTGTCCGCGACTCTCCATGCCCTCTTGGGACCCAGAGACAGAGAAACCGCTCTCCTGTTGAGATTTTTGGAATCCAGATTCTCCACCCGGCCCTCCTCCGGGGAAGGGAGAGGTGCATCCCTCTCTCTCTCTCTCTTGGTCGCCCGTCCCGAGGCCTCTTACTCTTCCGCTCACCGCCAGGTTGACGGGGGCCTGGACAGGCAGGGCGGCCTGCCTACGCCCAGCTCCACGGCGCTGCTTGCTTGAGGCTGCTGTGGATGCGGCACGGGAGCGGGGCTGGACGCAGGGGGCCACCCTCGGCGATGAGCAGGCTGGGGCACTGCAGCCGGCGGATGGGTGGAGGACATCGGACCGCCTCAGTCTGCTCTTGTGCAGCCGAAAACTGCTGGGCCATGTACACAGGGTCTGGAACATAGGGACCTTGAGGAACCGAACTTTGTCGGCGTCCCTCATGTAGACCAGACACAACCAGAGGTGACGCTCCTGGACCACAAGTGTGGACCTCGCACGACCCAGAGAACTCGTGGTGACCTTCGTCGCTCGGAGAGCGAGATCATATGCCATATAGATCATATACGCTGAGCTCTTTTAGAACTTCCAGATCGTAACCTCCCTCGTGCAGGTCCCTCAGTGCTTTAGCCTGAAGAACCTGCAGTAACGCCGTAGCGTGTAAGGCAGAGGCAGCTTTTCCACAGGCCGTATAAGCATCGCTGCCCAGTTGAGTACCTACAGACCCAGGAGGGGAGGCACGGTTCGCCCTGCCGGGTGGAGGCGGCATTAGGACACAACTGCATCGCAAACGACCGCTCCACCGGTGGGACCCCCATATACCCCCTAGCTGCACCACCGTCGAGAGTGGTGAGGGAGGAGGAGTTAGCAGGTCGGTTTCCGGCAGAAAAAGGTGCCATCCACAACCTGATAAGCCCCTCATGCACCTCCGGGAAGAATGGCAACAAGGAGGGGCACTGAGAACCAGCGCGGACCACCCCGAAGAACCAGTCGTCCACCCTTGAGGGCTCGGGACACAGTGGAGGTCTCCACTCGAGCCCTACCCTCATGGCGGCCCGGGAAAGCATAGCCCTTATTTCCGGATCCGATTCAGGCATTGCTATAGTCCCGGAGGACAGCAGCGCAGCCGAATCTTCCTCAAAGCTCCGGCTCCCCCTCCGATGCAGCAATCAACATCAGGTCATCGGGAGGAGCAACAAAGGATACTGCTGGTACGCTCCTTGTAGAGGGCCCAGCACGTTACATTGGCAGCTCAACTGGTTGCGGAGTGCAAGAGGAGCGATGGTCCCCCGAGGGATGGTTCCCTGGAGGGTTTGCCATCACTGTTACCCTCAGACCGCCCGTGCTACTGCCTGAAGAAGCCCCCGCCTGACTGCTGCCATGACGAGAACTAGATCGAGGCAGAGCCTCGGCTTGGCCCGCGACTCCGAGATGATCATCTTCCCGCAATGAGAACATGATTCATCCACAAACGCCACCTCAGCGTGGTAAATGCCCAGGCACGTGAGGCAGCGATCGTGACCATCACCCAGCGCCAGGTAACGACTGCATCCAGAAACGCCGGGTGATACGTTGTCTATAGCAAGACCCACATCATCTTTACAAAGATGCAACGTTGAGTTTGCCTCGCAACATGGTCTTTAAAAAGACGCACCCGAAGATGCTCTTTTAGGAAAAAAGCTGTTTTAGCGTGCTGAAGCGAACAGGGGAGATGGCTGCCTGCAACACAAACAGGGGGTAGTGCAGCCTGATGTGTGCAACCCACTCGGCACGGGAAACCGCCACCGCTGAAGCACCGTACCGCCAACACGAAGAGCTCTCAAAGAGCACGCTGAACTCGTTCAGTCTTCTTCTCTCAGTAGAGTAGTCAGGAGCAGAATGATGTGATCGCTCGGCTCCGAAGCGAAAAGCTGAATATGCGCTGCACCTGCTGCCTACTTATACTCACGCTGTGATCAGCGGAAGCTGGATGCAATAATCACATGCCAATGTGCATTGGCTCATTTCGTTTACACTCAAAGTAGATTGGTCTCTCTAAGCGAGATCCCAATTCGTCAGTCACCGACGTTACGTAGAGAGTGACCAACTGAAAGGGAACCACATTTACATTGGTATAGCAGTGTAATACCCATGTCATTATACAAATGTGTGTTTCAATAAATCGTATAAACAAGCACCCACATACATAAACATTACAAGCTAAAAAAGAGATTTTCTCTATTTTAAAAGAATGTGGTAATAAATACAAAAATATATACTTATATATGACAGCATAGTATCAAACATATCACTAAAGCAAGCCATTTATCAAATATTTTAAACAAAAATGTTACTTTTTCACTAACCACACATAAACGTTGTTTTCGTGAAAACACAAACATGTACATTCATGCTGCACACATATTATTGTACCACAGTTTGTGCTGAATACGGTATAATCAGACTTTAGCCATTAATATATTTTTAAGATACTGAAAAAACATAAATGAAACATGAAATTTCTTGAGTCCTCATAATTAAGATCACTTGCAAACAATATTTAATTAAAATGGAATCATATGCAGAATTTTATGTCTGATGGGTAGGTGTACAGTTTGTACAATAAACATTATTGCACCTACATGGAGTGTCCCTGCTAACCAAATATGTAGTAATAGTTTAAATGAATGACCTGTGCAAAAATTGTCCCCATGAGCATAACAGCTTTTTAAGATATAAATGATAATAAATGTTTATGAAAATATAAAAATGTAGAAAGTTTACTGTGATGATTAGGTTTAGGGGATGATACAGTATAAAAAAATCATTAATATAATGTAAATATAAACATAAAAGTTTCTAAATATATTGTAGAAACTTAAATTTTCCTGTGAAACTGATTTGCAACAATTTGTTTTGTGAAAAGGCTATAAAAAAAGAATGTGAACTGAATCGAATTGAATTATGTCTATGGAAAGACTCCGTAAAACATGACATTGACATGCCCGGACATGTCTGGAGTCCACAATATCCCTTACCGTTTGACCTGTTAAAATTATTTTTTTTCCCTTTACTTATTTTGACGTCACTGGCTCCTCGTTCATTTTTTTTTTTGTTCCCTACAACTAGTATAAATGTTTTGCTTTGTTTTATATCGTGTGTGATCGCATAATTTATTTACATTCATTTAAAAAAGAAGAGAATAAGACTCGGACGACTGAATGTGTGTTTGGTACTTGTTTAACCTACGTTGTGGGGGGACCAAGTGTCCTCTCAGAGAGGAGTATATATTTACAATAAAATATATTTGATTGTATAAGTAAAACGCATTTGTAAGGCAGAACCGTAGCCGAGTAGTTAGAATAATTAGAATAACTTAAATAAAAAACTATAATATGGAAATTAAATATACAAAGTCTACAATTTGTTTATTAACTGTTACCATTTTAAATAACGACATACCCTGAGAAAATAAAAGAGGAATGTGTGATATTTACGATATAGTGACTATGAAGACATTTCAAATCACAGTTACATCCGAAACATTTGTACAAACAGTACAGTTGTTTTAACAACCTTTTTAAACAAATCATAATGGTTCGGTCTCCATCTGGTTAAATATTTCAAACAATGAGGACTGATAAGGTGAAAAGACTACAACTAGTATAAATGTTTTGCTTTGTTTTATATCGTGTGTGATCGCATAATTTATTTAAATTCATTTCAAAGAAGAGAATAAGACTCGGACGAGTGAATGTGTGTTTGTGTACTTGTTTAACCTACGTTGTGGGGGGCCAAGTGTCCTCTCAGAGAGGAGCATGACCATTTTGACTTTGCATGCACAATTTTATTGAACCCCATGAAAAAATTACTTATAAATCACATCAATTATTTATTTATTTTGTAAGATGTAGAGTTTTCTGTGATGGGATAGTGTTAGGTTGTAACATGTATAATTATCTGTAGATAAAAAAAAACAAGAGGAGTCTGTATAATGTCACCATTTATAGTGGGTAGTAACTAAGAAAACGTGTGTGTGTGTGTGTGTGTGAGAAAGAGAGTTATTCATGAATCTAAATGTTTATTTTCAATTTATTATTAGTCATGTTATTTAATACCTTTTTTATATTGCTGAGAATCTTTTTATACAGCCATCAGATTATATGTGTGGGCACACATATTGTGATCTGTTCTCATGATCTGTTAAAATTGTTTTCTTATTTTTGATATTGTCCTTAAAAACGATATCTTCTGTTCTCACATCCCCCATAGAGAGATAGAGAGAGAGAGAGAGAGAGAGGGCGAAGGGTAGAAATCGAGACAGAGGAGACAAAGTCAGATTTTCCATCATCTCTTCATCCC
>NW_015542470.1:0-509 GCF_001515605.1 Sinocyclocheilus anshuiensis
TAACTTTTACTCTCGCTGTAGTATTGTTGCTGCCGCCGCCATGTCTTTGTTTGTTTGGCAGGGCTCTACGCTTACTTTTCTTTTTAGGAGCACTTGTGCTCCTAACTTCTAAAATGTAGGAGCACGTAAAAATTTTTAGGAGCACCTTCTAATCAATAATCCACAATTTTGTCAAAAATTAGCCTTCCCATTACGAGATGATATTTGACTCCTTAAAGTGATTTACAGTGGAATTTTGTTTTTACCTTTGTAATGGCATTTTTCTATTTTCTTTATTAAAAGTTTGTCATCTTTTGTCAAATTCTTTAAAAAATATATTTTATAAGCTTTTTAAATTTTTTATTAAAACGACAGAAAAAGAACAAGTATAATAAGAAACATAAGTTAACAATCAAATGAAATAAGTATTAACTAAATTAATTTGTAGAGGTGGCACAGAAGAACACAAAAGTGGCTTGATGTACTTTCAGACATTTAATGAGGCTCAGAGGTGGCATGAGTGCAATTAA
>NW_015542470.1:645-899 GCF_001515605.1 Sinocyclocheilus anshuiensis
CACTAATTTTATCACTGAATCATTCATTCAATTGATTCGTTTGAACGGCTGATTCATTCAGGAATGAAGCAAGTGTCTTTATGAATGGGTAATCATGAATCACTGACTCACTAGATTCGTTTAAAAACCCCCATTCATTCATAAACTAAACACCGCTGTGTTTGAATGGAGATGCGCTGTCTCTTTGTTTTAAACTATTTTCGACGACTAAATAGAGCAAAATCAGACAATAGTGTTATAGTCAGACAATGTAA
>NW_015542471.1:0-217 GCF_001515605.1 Sinocyclocheilus anshuiensis
CAGGCGTCCGTGACGCCACGCATGGAATGGAACCCGTGGTTTCAAGCAGCGCTACAGGGGGCGCATACGCAGCAGACCCAACTGTAACACTGGAGATGCTGCTGCCATGAGGCCCAGCATCCTTTGAAACGATTTGAGCGGGCGAGCGGTACCGATCTTGAAGGAGGTCGCCAGCCTCCGTATGGCCAGAGCTCGTTCTGGCGTGACTACAGCTTTC
>NW_015542471.1:1160-1284 GCF_001515605.1 Sinocyclocheilus anshuiensis
ACGGAGGTGGGGACCACGCCGCTGAAGCGCGGGGGTCTTCGAGCGAATTGGAGTGAATATCCTCGCTTTATTATGAGAGGTGTAAGAGAGGCTGCTTGAGGGGCGGTCTGGCCGTGGCGAGATC
>NW_015542472.1:0-481 GCF_001515605.1 Sinocyclocheilus anshuiensis
AGCAGGCCAAGAGTTATCACGTTGGACGCAGCTGTCATCAGCCCATGCAGTCTACAACTGCTTGACAGTGAGTGACCGGCCTTCTCTTACTCTCGCGACTGAGGTGAGGATCGACTCGATCCGAGCAGGAGACATACATGCCTGCATCGTGGTCGAATCCAACACCACGCCCAGATAAGTGGTTCTCTGTACTGGAGAAAGCACACTTTTCTTGGCGTTAAGTCTTAACCCCAGCTCTTTTGTGTGAGCGAGAACGACATCTCGATGTTGAACTGCCATCCGCTCAGACTGAGCTAATATCAACCAATCGTCGATGTGGTTGAGTTGTGAAAGTGTGGGGTGAGAGTGCAAGGCCTAAGGAAGAACCAGTATTGGTAGGCTTTTGCCCCCAAAAGCAAACCTCAGGAACTTCCTATGATGAGTAAGGATGGAGATGTGTGCATCTTTTAGATTGATCGTGACACATCAGTCCTCGGACTTG
>NW_015542473.1:0-175 GCF_001515605.1 Sinocyclocheilus anshuiensis
TAAAAAAAATATATATATTCTGAACCCCATGTGGATTTACACAAATTGAGAAAGTCGGACCACGAATTTAACCACCCGTAACTCCCAAACCCCGGGGGCTATCCACGCGGAGGTGGTCTCATTCGAAAGAGGGCCTCGAGACGTACACTCGATTCGCGTTCGAGAGGGTTCCTCG
>NW_015542473.1:249-690 GCF_001515605.1 Sinocyclocheilus anshuiensis
TAATATACACCAAATACACAAAATAATGTTCTTTTTAGCAACATCATATGACCCCTTTAAAGCATTTCATCCAGGACGCCAGTAGCAAACAATGGAGTAGTTTGTCTCTGCTGGACAAACTACATAATTACACCATTTACATGCATTTTATCTGTGTTTTATGTTCTGTAAAAAAAATTTCATATCGGCGGCATATTCGCCGATACCGATATATCAGCGACAGGCTCATATCGGCCGATAATATCGTGACTTCTACTATATATAGAATACAGTATATACATAAACATATATATATAAATAAAAACACATTTTTTGCAATGATCACTCAAATGTGGTGATGAAACACTCATAATGACGTGACAGAGATACATAATGGAGGCAGGGCATTTAACAATTTAACAATAAACTTTATTATCCAAAATGAGTCTGACATCAGTGCAT
>NW_015542473.1:1177-1617 GCF_001515605.1 Sinocyclocheilus anshuiensis
CGCGCCGGCGGATCTCCACCAAATTCGGGGGATCCCTTCAGCTCGAGGAGCCCTCTCGAACGCCACCCTCCGCGCGTCAGTAGCCCCCCGGGATCGCTTGATCAGTCAGCGCCGGACCGCGAATTATAACCACCCGTAACTCCCGAACCTGGGGGCTATCGACACGGGGGTGGTCTCAATCGAAAGCGGGCCTCTAGACGTACACTCGATTCGCGTTCAAGAGGGTTCCTCGAGCTGAAGGGATCCCCCGAATTTAGTGCGGATTCGCCGCGCCGTTACGGAGATATGGCCGTTTAAAGTTTCAATGGTTTTCCATAGACTTAAGCTTTAAAGCGTTTCATCCAGGTCGCCAGTAGCATACAATGGAGCGCGCTCTGCTGGACAAACTAAGTAATTACACCATTTCAAGCATTTTATCTGCGTTATATGTTCTGTAAAAA
>NW_015542473.1:1684-1784 GCF_001515605.1 Sinocyclocheilus anshuiensis
TATTCGCCAATACCGGTATATCGGCGACAGGCTCATATTAGCCAATAATACCAGCTAAACCAGTGGTTCTCAACCTTTTTTTCCACCGGGCCGCACTATG
>NW_015542474.1:0-467 GCF_001515605.1 Sinocyclocheilus anshuiensis
TTCAAATGGAGAAAATAAATAAAGGAAAGGAGTCATATCAACTTTTAAACTACAGTTTTAAACTACAGTTTTAGTAGGTTTATAAGCTGTTTAATAGGCTAAAAAGTGAAGAATAATTCACCGGATAATGTTAATTCACTGAATAATATTCTCTGAAATATTGAAATATAACAAACAAAACATCGTATTTTATTGCATTTCTCAACTGGCATGTTATATCAGAATTACTAATAATGTTTTTGTCGTTCTAGATTATGAAATGCCTGCTGACAGCGCAGTTTATCTATGCATTTACACAGAACTATACTCAAACTGATCGCTCGTGGAGATAATAAATAATTCATTTCCATAGAGTTGTATCTATTTAGATGTTTATTAGCGAAATAATGGTTATATAGTAAATGTTAATACAATTTAGGGTGTTTTAAACAAGTGAATCTTGTTAAAAGTTACATGCGGTGGCCGTG
>NW_015542474.1:1435-1626 GCF_001515605.1 Sinocyclocheilus anshuiensis
TAGAATGATTTCTGAAGGATCATGTGACTGGAGTAATGATGCTAAAAATTCAGCTTTGAAATCACAGGAATAAATCACATTTGTGACCCTGGACCACAAAACCAGTCTTAAAGGTCAATATGTAATTTTCACCGCTAGAGGGCGCGTATTCAAAATAAACAAAGAGGCAAAGGCGTAGTTTGATGACGCCG
>NW_015542474.1:2218-2850 GCF_001515605.1 Sinocyclocheilus anshuiensis
AAGAACATGGTATTACCATAGTATGGTGATAATCACGATTTAAAGGTCGGATGGCAATACCATGTGAATATGGCAATTTGAAATTACCATGGTACTGAATGGTATTCATATTAATGTGTAAAATATACGGAAATATATGTGACCCTGGAGCACAAAAGCAGTCTTAAGTCGCTGGGGTATATTTGTAGCTCTAGCCAACAATACATTGTACGGGTCAAAATTATTGATTTTTCTTTTATGCCAAAAAATCTTTAGGATATTAAGTAAAGATCATGTTCCATGAAGATGGAACTTAATTTTTGATTAGTAATATATGCATTGCTAAGAACTTCATTTGGACAACTTTAAAGGCGATTTTCTCAGTATTTTGATTTTTTTGCACCCTCAGATTCCAGATTTTCAAATAGTTGTATCTCGGCCAAATATTGTCCTATCCTAACAAACGATGGAAAGCTTATTTATTCAGCTTTCATATGATGTATAAATCTCAATTTCGAGAAATATACCCTTATGACTGGGGTCACATTTTCAAATAGAAAACAGTTATTTTAAATAGTAAAAAAAAATTCAAAATGTTATGGTTTTTGCTGTATTTTGGATCAAATAAATGCAGGCTTGGTGAGCAGAAGAGT
>NW_015542474.1:2901-3533 GCF_001515605.1 Sinocyclocheilus anshuiensis
TGAGCAGAAGAGACTTCTTTAAAAAAACATAAAAAATCTTACTGTTCAAAAACTTTTGACTGGTAGTGTATGTCAGCTTATAGTTTGATATAAGGTAAACATTAATTTATTTGTGCTGTATTTTTTTCTTAAATATTATATAGTTTTATAGGAGGAGGTTTCATAGACTTGGAAAATTCTTTCTTCAGAAGTTTTTAGGTACAGACATTTGTTGTGGGTGTTCTTGGCAGTTTTAATTAGGCTTTTTTTTAATAGTGTTCATATCGATATCGGAATTATATCGTATCGACCGAAATTAAAAAATATATTGTGATATAAATGACTGGCGGCAGCGGCTGCTGTCAATGCACGGATCCAATACACCCTTCTTTCTCAGCTCTTAGCGTTCACTTAAGACATAACCGATTGTATTTAAGGGATATTTTGATATAATTCTGTGTGTATGTGTCCATTCGAATGTGTAAGAATGCGAGAAAGAGAGCACAGTCCAGTGTGCGCGTATATAAGAGGCGGCTTTTGTGCGTGTGCTTTGTGTGTGTGCAGCACAGAAAACAGCGCTCGAGTGCAGCGATGGCATATATTTCGTTTTCTTGCAGTTGAATCTTTTGAAATCACAATAAATGCGCATACAG
>NW_015542475.1:0-661 GCF_001515605.1 Sinocyclocheilus anshuiensis
GGTTTCGCGAGCACACCGCTCTGTGACCAGGCCTCTCAGGTGCACATGAAACATTGGAGCAGAAATCTGTCTCTGTATTTCTTTAAATGTAGTGCTACTACTAGTGAGCAAAGCAACATAATGTAGGTTCATTTAAGCTCTAATATGCTTCCATTATCCTCAGATGCCCATGTAAGTGTGCCCTTTACTGGTCTAAATACATTGCACATGAGAATTTTAAGTAGTTGCAGAACTCAGTGAGCTCTAAAAATTTAAAAAGTGATTTTATATCAACTTTTTTTTTCTTGATTATTTGAAAATCCAAATCCTTTGTATTGTAGTATATTTAATGTTTTTGAATGTTTAATCCTACATTTTATTTCCATAATTAAATGTGATTTTTAGTCTAGATAGATAAAATAAATACAGAGTTCTGGCATGAATCTCTGGATGGCGCAGTCCGATAGGTCTAACTCAGTCTGACCTAATGACATCATTATCACATGGCACAGCTGATTGGTTCTCTCCTGTATCGGTAGCCAATGAGCTCGTTGCTCAACATTCAAATATATGACTAGTGCTTGCCGTAGCAGTGCAGCTTGCTTCAGAAACCCTCCACCTTCCCCAGCTCCACCTGTATAGATCTGCTACGAGGTGATTCATGTATGCTATATGGGGGTTA
>NW_015542475.1:831-1013 GCF_001515605.1 Sinocyclocheilus anshuiensis
CATGGTTCGAATCTACAAATACTACAGTTGAACTACGGTCACTTTAGTAAAACCATGGTTCGTTTTCATAAGGCTGACGGACTGCCAGTGACAGGCTATTGCACGCATAAAATGCAACCTTTTTTTGACAGTGTATGATTTATATTAACATTACAGAATAGAACATGATCAATATTATAATA
>NW_015542475.1:1897-2193 GCF_001515605.1 Sinocyclocheilus anshuiensis
AAAATATAATGAAGTTATGAGTAAAATATTTGGGGTTTAAAACAACATACTGTAATGCAATCATGATTTCAAAGAGTAGGGTGAATTCAGGTTGATTGGGACACTTTTCCAAGCCATTTCAATGACAAAAAGTGTCCCAATCATTTGATATTGTAAACTATTCGACACACAATAATAAAATACCGTATAGTTAAATAGTTATTTTAGTTATATGAGTATATTGCTACAAACGTAACACCAATGCAAGAACAAAATGTATGCAACTTAAACTGGATACGGAGGAGTCATAAAATAAG
>NW_015542475.1:2282-2445 GCF_001515605.1 Sinocyclocheilus anshuiensis
GTTTCCTGATCCTGGGAGAGTAGACTACAATGCCGGCTGTTCTGACTCAAAGACTGTAAGTATGTTTTTTATATTTGAAGGATTTGAATCTGATGATTCAAACGCGAGTTTTGAGCAGTGTAAGAAAAAGTGAAGACATCGAAGATCTTGATGAAGAATAACT
>NW_015542476.1:0-4609 GCF_001515605.1 Sinocyclocheilus anshuiensis
ATGGGCTATTAATCTGTCGCTTTCTGTTTATCGGATTTAGCAATTCATGTGTTAAATGGTCAGGAGTATCACGCATCTGGTCCTTGAAAGCCCGTAAAACAAAGATAGATTTGTATCCTCATTTGAGTTAGGGTTTAAGCACTGTCTTCTATTTGAGTCTCTTGAGAGATACGCTAAATAGGACAGGAACTGCTTCAACCCTTCACTGACCCTGCATGAGTTTTACGACCGCAGCTGGTTGCATCGGGGTGCCTCAGTTTGTCTTAATGGAATGTGATTGTTTCAATAGTGTAAGTGGGTCCGTTCGAAGACAGAGATCCTACAGAGCTTATTAGCTTTACTAAAGCAAAATCAAAAATTACTAAAGCAAAAAATGTTTGTATACAGCGCCCAAGGTTTATGCGCATACTCCAAGTATTCTTCTCCATTTTTTGTGTATCTCTGTGGCAGAATTACAGAGCCACATACTGGTCTGGCATGTATACTACATCGTTTTGAGTCCGTTTCAGTGGTTTCATGTGTTCGCAGATATTTATTGAGACAACGCTGTGTTTACGGATTTTTTTTTTTTAGAATGAGGAAAAAAAAAAGATCGGAAAGGGAAAGCTCTGGCTTCGTGTGGATGTGGCCTGAGACACACGCTTAGGACTGCACAGTCGCACTGGCTGGTCTAGCCTGAATAATACGCTTTTTTTTATGCCATTTGAGCAAAAGAAACAACATTTATGAGACAGTTGTTGTCAGATTTCATTGGTGATTTCAGATATGAAATTTAATCGTAAGCTTGGCGTACAGTTTTGGAGAATTTGATGTTTCCCCATTCAGAGAGATAGGAGCTGCACTTGCATGCCCGGGAGGTGTTTCAAAGATGGTCGCCGAGTTAAATGACTTGCCTTAAAGGGACTTTGGTTTCATTTTGTGTGAAAACATGGCAGAAAGCTGGGAGGTTTTAAAAGAGTGATAAGGGAATTATTCAAATGAATATATAAATGAACTAATTATATGAATGTCCCTCTGAAGGTTCTGACTGCCTTCAGAAAAAAATTTGATGGCATTTTGTTTTCATCTTCGCTCCATGTAATACCTAATAAAGTAGTGTTCTTATTTGCAATACTGCTTTGTCCACGGAGGTTACGGGAAACGGCTTAAAATTCTGCTGTTCCATAAGTGCCACCTGCTGAGAGAGTGGATTTACAGAGAGTTACACTTACATCCAGCCTGTGTGCAGTTTTTGTCTGGAAAAAAAATTGACAGAATTTGCACGCCCTGCTGTAAATTTCGACTGGTTGTTGAAAAACAAGCTTATTTGAATTCTAGACATTTAAACAATTCAGATAAGTGTAAGGATCCACCCGCCAGCCCAAAAAGCGGAATCCAGCGGCCTGTTCGAAGGTTTAATGCATCTTCAGTCTTTTACTTGCGCTTCTGAATTTATCAGGATTCCAGCAGGAGAAGGAGGAATTTGGGGCGAGTGAAGGGATCTATTGGGTAAACACAACCGAAAGAAAAACACTGAGGAAAAAAAAACGGAAAACAAATGGAGGGGAGAACACGGAAGTTAAACTGTTTTTGGGTCGCTTGCACATCAAATCACTCATATACATTTCTATTTTATCTGTTTTTTTTGCTATGAGAGTGGGATTGATCAGGAGAGTTCACGTCGACCGATATGGGTTTTTTTGACAGCCGATACCGATGCCGATATCTTGGAAAGCAGGGTGGCCGATATAATTTTATTTATTTTAATTCATATTTAAGAAATTTGAAATTATTTGAAAATGGATTAAAAAATAAACATGTAAAATAAACACTTATACTCTAGAAGACAAAGTATTTTTCACAAATAAATAAATATTTAATAAAAATATAATTAAAAAGGAAGTAAACACTGTAACCAACAGGGCACTTAGTATTCTGGGAAGTTTGTGTGCATTGGGAATCATATTTTTTCAAATAAAGCCAAGGTAGCACTCATTTTATATACAGCACACAGTTAAAATGACATGAATATTACAGTGGGCAAATGCATACAGCGCAGCATAATTTGAAATCAGTCACGAGTTTAAAGTTTGTCGATCGCGCGTCTCCAGTGAAGCTAAACTCTCCTCCTGTCAGCATTCAATTCGCACGGACCATAGGACCGACCGTCACAGAACACGCGATCATGCAGGTCACATGCACACTTCACAAGATCTCAACTAGATTCGACTAAGTCTGCAAGGTTTGTGAAATTAAATGTTCATTAGTCATTCAAAGATTTGTTTAAATTATATAAATGCGTATTTGCGGAATGCTGACGGCAAACGAGAAATTATTATAATTAGCCTTTAATAATATTAAAGCAATCGTTATAATACTTTTTTGTATACATTTTAATTCCTTTGTTTAACAGTTCTATCTGATTATTAGATAGACTTCTTTCCGTATTAGACAGAACTGAATGACAACAGCGAACAAGAGGGAGAATGTGAGCACTGTGTGCTCAGGCGCTGCCACAGCCGTTCTCGGCGCCGTCAAAATAAAAGTCAGATGTGCCATCAAAATAAAAGTCCCGCCTCGAACACATCGGCCAAACAGAAAAACTTATGGGCTGATGCCGATATTTGAAAAATGGCAGATATCGGCCGATATATCGGCCTTGGCGATATATCGGTCGACCACTACTCATTTGTTGGATCTATGGAATCTGATACGACAATAACCATGATTTTTTTTTTTTCAATTTAATGTGTCCTTACTCAATAGTAAATGTCTTATTATATCAATACATTAAAAAGACATTGATATGGCTTATCAAGTGAAATTTAATGTGAGCCTATTTGGAAAATGGAAAGTAAGAATAATTTTAAAAGCCGATCCATGAGGCTGTTTTTTTTTTCTTTTTTCTTTTTTGTTTGTTTGTGTGTTACAGTGACAAAGCTCAAAGCTCAAATCTGCAGTTCAGGTGTTGCTGTGTAATCATGTACTTTTAAATTGTAATACTCTGTACACTGTACACTGTTTGTTGTAGTATTAGTGATATTTGTGAACAAAATCCAAGCATTTGGCCACCTGTTCCTGCCAGATAAACTTGTTTGGTCAACAGATGATGTTGTTCCTAGACACACTCAAAAAATTATGTCCTATAATTTTTTCACAAAAAGCCCACCAAGACTAAGATTTTACTGATTTTTACTTATCCACTGGGTGAAAACTGCAACAATATGAGCACCACAAACTCATAAAGTCTAATTTTTTTCATTCTGTTTCACTCTCATTGTTTTCTCTCTGTCTTTTTTGTCTCTCTTATTGTTAGTACTGAAACAGCAACGTTTTGGCTGTCAGAATACTCTGAAGTTAGTATGGGTGGTCTGATCTCCTCAGGCTCTCTGTTGTCCACCTGCACACTGTTTCATCACTTCCTCTGTTTCTTCCTTTCTTCCTCTCGCAGCTAACTGGTGTAATTCAAGCTTATGATTTGTCTGAAACGGAGGACAGAATGTGTGTAAAGCTTCTACCTCTAAATTAGCTTAACAATTAGTCAGCTTATGCACACCTTACATGCAGATCTGGAACACTCTTGCTCTCGCTCTCACTCTGTCTTCATAACCAATGGTATCCATGCGTGTAGCATGTGATGCTATCAGAAAGATTGGAAAACTGTGCAGACAAGGTTAGTAAGTGTTTTTATCACATTAGTCTCATGGTAACAGCTATAATGTTTTGTGGCTATATTTTTGAAAGTGTAAACAACATTCAATGTTTTGTTTTCACAAACTGGAGAATGAGATATTTTGTAATTTTGTGAAACCATATTTGCAGGCCATTTTATTTCGATAATGTGATGTATTTCTGTGTAAAAAAAAAATTAAATGAGGAAAAATTGCAGGCTAAAATTAGATTTTATCCATTAGGAACTGATTTGATCACAAAAAGGTGCCTCTATAGGTGGCTAGATGGGAGGGGTAGAAAAATAAGAAAGTCTAAAAAATAAAAAGGAAGTATTTTAGAGTCACAGCAAACTCTTTTTTTAGGAATAACATGCACCATTGTGTTGTTCGGTTGAACACACCAGATCCGTAAGAGTGACTGGAACAGGACCATCTTCTGCTCCTGAAAGCAGCCATACAGAGAGCACTGATAGGCCTTCCTAATGTTTCAATGGTCTGAATCTGTTACCATATAGCGGAAAGCTAATGTAATATTGTCCACTGTTATTGAAAAACATTAAAAAGAAAATCTGATGAGATGCTTATGAAAGTGTATATGTGACCTTATGTGTTTGTGAGATAAGAGGAGCTATATTACTAAAAGGGCGTTATTAGAGCAAAGGGATGATTCTGCCAGCTGAGTTTATACAAGCGCATGTTGGGTTTTCATGGTTTATGGGGTCATTCAGTAGGTGTAATGGTTTTTTACTGTACAAACTATTTTCTATCCCCTTACCCTAAACCTAAACCTACCCTCACAGGACCAAATGTCCCCACAATGATAGTAATACCAGTAAATTTTGACCTTGCAAAGCTTATAAATCACAGGGTTATACCCTATTTGTCCCACGATACCAGGGAATACCAGGACACACTCTCACACACACACACACACACACACACACACACACACACACACA
>NW_015542476.1:7992-11809 GCF_001515605.1 Sinocyclocheilus anshuiensis
TCGGCCTTGGCGATATATCGGTCGACCACTACTCATTTGTTGGATCTATGGAATCTGATACGACAATAACCATGATTTTTTTTTTTTCAATTTAATGTGTCCTTACTCAATAGTAAATGTCTTATTATATCAATACATTAAAAAGACATTGATATGGCTTATCAAGTGAAATTTAATGTGAGCCTATTTGGAAAATGGAAAGTAAGAATAATTTTAAAAGCCGATCCATGAGGCTGTTTTTTTTTTCTTTTTTCTTTTTTGTTTGTTTGTGTGTTACAGTGACAAAGCTCAAATCTAATTTCTGCAGTTCAGGTGTTGCTGTGTAATCATGTACTTTTAAATTGTAATACTCTGTACACTGTGTACTTGTTGTTGTAGTATTAGTGATATTTGTGAACAAAATCCAAGCATTTGGCCACCTGTTCCTGCCAGATAAACTTGTTTGGTCAACAGATGATGTTGTTCCTAGACAGTTCTCACAAAATTAAGCCATATAATCTCTTTCTGTATAGGACAAAAAGCCTGCCAAGACTAAGATTTTTATTGAGTTTTACCTTTCCACTGGGTGAAAACTGTAAAAATGTGAACACCACAACCTCATAATGTTTCATTGTTCCTTTCTGATTCACTTTCATTTTTTCTCTTTTTTGTCTCTCTTATTGTTAGTATCTTCTGAAACAGTGAAGTTTTGCCTGTCAGAATATTCTGAAGTCAGTACGGGTGGTCTGATCTCTTCAGGCTCTCTGTTGTCCACCTGCAAGCTCTGTTTCATCACTTCCTCCGTCTCTTCCCTTCTCCCAGCTGACTAGTGTAATTTAAGCTTATGTTGTGCCTTAAACGGAGGACAGAATGTGTGTAAAATACCTCTGAATTAGTTTAAGTAGTCAGATTATGCACATTTTACATGCAGATCTGGAACAGTCTTGCTCTCTGTCTCTCTCTTGCTCTTGCTATCTGATAACTGAACATGGTCATGACAGCAGTAGCAAGATTGGATAACTGCACAGACAAGGTTAGTAAGTGATTTTATTACATTAATCTCATGGTAATAAATATAATTACCATAATTATATGGTATAATTGTATACATAATTGTATAATGTCTTGCGGCTATACTTTTGAAAGTGTGTATTTTAACATTTATTCTGTGCAGTGCCTTTCTGTAAACAACATTCAATGTTTTGTTTTCACAAACTGATGAGTTGAAGATTTATTGGTAATTTTTTGTTGATGATAAAGTCAACATGAAACTGCATTCGCAGGCCATTTTACTTCCATAATGTGATGTATTTCTGTGTGAAAACGAAGATATTAAATGAGGAAAAAAGCAAGCTGAAATTAGATTTTATCCATTGGGAATTGATTTGATCACAAAAAGTCGTCTCGATAGGTGGTATTTAGGAAGTCTCGATAGGTGGTATAAGGAAGTATTTTAACAATTGCAGCAAAAATTTTTCTTAGGAATAACATGCACCATTAGGTTGTTTGGTTGTTTGTTTGGTCCACTGTTATTGCCTGGTATATTAAAAAGAAAATCTGATGAGATGCTTATGAAAGTGTATATGTGACCTTATGTGTTTGCAAGATCAGAGGAGCTATATTACTAAAAGGGCATTATTAGAGCAAAAGGATGATTCTCATGTCAGCTGAGATTATACACACACACACACACACATACACCACAATGTCTATGTTTTATGGGGACATTCCATTGGCGTAATGGTCTTTATACTGTACAAACTGTATTTTCTATCCCCTTACCCTAACCCTACCCCTAAACCTACCCCTCAAACAAAATTTTCTGCTATTTTAGATTTTCAAAAAAGATAATTCTGTATGATTTATAAGCTTTTTTCCCTAATGGGGACCAAAAAAAAATTAAAAATTGTCCCCACAAGGAAAAGATTTACTGGTATTACTATCCTTTTGGAAACATTTCTTCCCCGTAAGATAGTGAATACCAGGACACACACACAGGTTTGTTTGATGAGTAATATCATATAATGTAATATAATATACAACAATGTCAATGACAATGACAATGTCCGGAGAGTACAGTACTTCCATTGTTTTATATGTTTTAATTTTCTGTGTCCTAAACCTAACCTTCACAGAAACCTGTGCACAACATTATATTGAAATATAAGCATGATGACATGAGCATGAAGACACATAAAATGTCCTCACAAGTTGGTTGTTATAATATTTCACTATTTTAGTAAGGACATTTGACCCTCAAAGTATAGACAAACCTGTACACACACACACACACACACACACACACACACCAAATGACAAAGAAAAACAATAGTTTTAGTTTTATGTTTGTTTGTTTGTTTGATGCAGACATTCTGTGAGTGTGTGCCCAACTCCTCTCAACTTAAACATCGCTGGTCAGACTCGGACACAGTCAGACAAACACCGCCCAAGGTAAGGGCTTGAATATCTCACACCATTAAACTTAAAGCTTGACATATCATTAGTTCCTGGAACTACTGAATTGTATAAAATGGGTCCAAACGTCTGAGACCACATTGAAAGTCTGATTTAGAACAGACTTTCTAACAAAGTCTTTAAAACAAAGAAACAGCATGACACTAATAGCTGATAATATAATTTGTAATGCAAAAAAAAAAAAAATGCATTTTCACTTGTGTTTTCAGATTTTTCTGACCCCATTGTATCCTGTATGCCTCAGTAAACTGATGCATAGTTTTGTTCTTCAAAATTCAGCCTCTCTTCCTCTCTTCCGTGTAGTGTGGAACAAATATAAAATGGAGGATTGAATCTTGTCTGTGTAAAACTGATGGGCTCAAGGAAGAGATTTTACTATATTACACCTAGCGTTTGATATGTAAACCTTTCATGTCTGTCTTTTGGAATTGCATGTTTGTGATTGTACTGATAAGCAGTCAGTCAATATCAGACTCTCTTTCACACACACACATTTGGCTTATATTCAGCATTTCATCATATTCTTCCCTGTGTGTCAGCCCTCTTATGGATCTCATATCCACTGAAGTGTCGTTGCTTTCTGAATATTTTATGCAAAAACAGTTTTTTTGCAGAAATACCCTTCATCTGTCTGGGCGTTAAAATTAAAATTCAAGTGAATGCACCACTGTGTGGGAGAAAACAGACCTCTGTAGGGATTTCATGAACAGGACACTGATACACCACTGAATCACCATCATGAGGCTTCGAATTAATTCAGTCAGGAGTCAACAACGCTCATAGAAATGCTCAATGTAGCTTGTTTATGGTGTTGTTTGTGTTTAGAATAGTGTGTGCATGTGTCTGTGTGTGAGAGTTTTGGAGAAGGGACAAAGGGACAAAATCTTCACTCAATAAAATACAACAAGCAAAAATAGCTATCAATCTACTGAGGCACTGCTGGAGAGAATCAGCAATAGAACATGAAAAAGAAAGCAGTCACAATGACAGCTGATCTGCAGGGGAAATGGCTCTTACTGTAAAGTCTAACTATCAATACTGCTTTCAACCTTTTGAGAGTCTGCCGTATAAATCTGTTTTAGCAGTTTTTCATCTAGATGAAACGGCTGTTCAAAAAGAAGGTGTCCAAGGAGCATTACTTGATTTAGTTCAGTTGGATTACATGTAGAATTTAAGCTCATCAGTCATACCTGTTAAATAAAATAACATTTGTCCTTTAGTATGAACAGTTGGCTTGGATAAATATGAAGATATCAATTATATCAATTAATTATGATGTGTTTTATCTTATCATTCATGCTGGCATTGTACTTTATTTACTATATTTAAATAATTTAATAAGAATAATAATATACATATATAT
>NW_015542476.1:11819-12441 GCF_001515605.1 Sinocyclocheilus anshuiensis
TAGAGAGAGAGAGAGAGAGAGAGAGCACTTCTGTTGTGTGATCTTTGATGTTCACTCACTTAGCACACGCATCATTTGGATTAAAACAAAATCGTAAAAATAAGACCATTTATAGGTGCATTCACTATAAACATCATTTATTTTTAACCTTAGGCATACAGAACTTTCTGGCGAAAGTGAATCTAGCAGCCTGTGTGAAATGCGCTAGGCTGTACTATTCTGCATCAGTACAAACTGTGAACAGTGAAAGTAACAAAAACTTGTAAAATACATTTTAATGGGTATAATTAAGTGTGAAAATAGCCAAAGGATATACAGTAAAACCAAAAATTATTCAGAGACCAGATATCATTTTTTATATTTTTTACTAGTGGGTGCAGGACACTATAGTTCATTTATGTAAGTGAGGATAGCAAAGTAAAGTAAACTGTGACAAATCATACCCAAAAATTATTCATACAGTGGACTACCAGCAAAACTGATACACATTTGGGACCAAAAATTATTCAGACCGAGTCTGGGAAAAAACATTGAAGCTGAGGTTCGCATGAAGCTGGATGACAGCATGCCCAGGAGACTACAGGCTGTCATTAAGGCTAAGGGCTGCCCGACTAAGTATTGA
>NW_015542476.1:12512-17165 GCF_001515605.1 Sinocyclocheilus anshuiensis
ATAAAAATATTGGTATCGGTACTCGGTATCGGCAAGTACCAAAAATAAAAGTATCGGTATCGGGCGAGTACTGGAAAGTGGTATCGGTGCATCCCTAATATATATATATACATCAGAAAGACTTTAAATAATTTATTATAAATCTAAATATCAAATTATTATAAAAAATAAATACATTAATTGCAAAAGTAAAATATAAATACATATATTAATATATTAATGTAAATAAATAAAAATTGGATATATATGACTTCAGAAAATCAGAAAAAAATGATATATAGATGATTAGAAATAGTAACATTATAGAAATATAATGAAATTATAGTATATTATTAAAATTATTATAAATGAACATAATTTAACATAGGTGTTGTTCATTGTTAATTCATGATAATACACTAACTTATTCATTTGTAAATGTAAATTGTAAACTCTTTCTGTGTTTAGAAAGCTCATCCAAGGACAGAAAAATCATATACCTGTGTCAGAAGTAATTCTGACTTGTGCAAATAACAAAGTTCGGTTTGATCCTGTTTAAATATAAGAAATAACAAATTCAGTGTGGTTTGATCCTATTGAAATAATACCAGAAGCTTATCACATCTAGTGCATTGACATGTTCCACCAGCCCTCAGAGATGGAGGAGGGACGATCTGTGGTCTCTCTGAGTAAACTCTTCACTGAAGTGCTTCCCTGAAATCTTTTTATTTTCCCAGAGCTGATCGTAAAAGCCAACTCGTAAAGCAAGCCATTAACCACCCATCAGTATGGGCCAATGCCAGCATGGCTGTTTAGCATATTTATGAACAGGAAGGCTTGGGGAAAAAAATACAACATACAGTGGGTACGGAAAGTATTCAGACCCCCTTAAATTTTTCACTCTTTGTTATATTGCAGTCATTTGCTAAAATCATTTAAGTTAATTTTTTTTCCTCATTAATGTACACACAGCACCCCATATTGACAGAAAAACACAGAATCATTGACATTTTTGCAGATTTATTAAAAAAGAAAAACTGAAATATCACATGGTCCTAAGTATTCAGACGCTTTGCTCAGTATTTAGTAGAAGCACCCTTTTGATCTAATACAGTCATGAGTCTTTTTGGGGAAGATGCAACAAGTTTTTCACACCTGGATTTCGGGATCCTCTGCCATTCCTCCTTGCAGATCCTCTCCAGTTCTGTCAGGTTGGATGGTATTTAAGGGGGTCTGAATACTTTCCGTACCCACTGTATGTGTACACGCTTATTCAGGGAATTAGATATTTTACACAGTGAGCACGTCTCCACTGCCAGTGCATCCATGCATGCACACACACACGTCCAGACTTAACATACACACATTTGTTTGGATGGTAAACTGTGAAAAACTGGTAATGAGTGAATGGATAATGCACATTGACAGCCCACACTCAAACATGACAACATGGTGTCTATGTTTGGTTCTGAGATTCAGATTTGTGAGAAGCATTTCTCTAATGAAGGACCGATGATTACCAAATAAAGCTTCATTTTTATGGTGCGGTCACACAACACTTTTTGATCCATTGACTTGCATTCATACCAATGTGAATGTGGGAGGCAGGAAACGCAAGCTCATACGAATTTCGCTATGTTCCAAAAGTTCAACTTTGCCTTGCGAATTCATATCACATAAAGACGTGTGACCAATAAAACACAAATTCATCACCGTGTCACCGTTTAGCTGAATAAAAAACACAAACTTTAAATCTGCAAGATTACCGTAAAGTGGAGTAGATTGCATAATTTTACATTCTGATGTATTATATGCTAAATTTACTTGAATTATGCCACAGCAGAGTGTGGCGTCATATTACGAATGTTGCTGTGTAAATAGAATTTTTACAATTTTATACTTTAATTTTAATTTGATTATTCATACAAATAATAATACATTACATACAATAACAAATCGTTACATTTTTCTGTAGCCCTTTTCTCAGACTTAAATTACTTTACATTCTTCAGCATATAATCGGATTCATATATACAGAGAAGAGCTGAGAGGGGAAGAGAGGGTTGTTTGTGTGTTTGCAAGAAAATAGGAACTATGTAACTAAGAAATGAGCATTATTAGAGCAAACAGATGATTCTCATGCTAAGTTGTGAAAGGAGAGGAGAGCAGGGTGAGAAACACCTTCATCCCTCCTACTTTGTCTTTCCTGCACTTGTGTCAGACTGCAGTATTATCCCCGATGGGCTTTAAAAAGCACTTTCTGTTCTGCAGAAATGGTAATGATGATTATGATGTCATGATGGCTTTAACTCTCTTTGTCTCTCTGTGTCTTTTTTACTCTGTCTCTGTCTGTCTGCAGAGGATGAGTTGTAGTTATCTGCTATGTACCATCCTTCTCTTCGTGGCCGTTCTGCTCGCAGTCACAGTGACGGGAACCATTCTTCTTATGAACCACTACCAGGCTCCCCCCATGTCGGATGGCCCGCCTCATATTAGCACCAATCAGGACGAAGCCAATGCTTTGGTGACAGTCGAGAGGGGTGATGGATCACGCATCAATATCTTCATCGACCCCAACTGCCCTGATTATAACAGTAACTTCCTGCGGCTGGAAGGCGTGCAGACGTCTTTGCTGCACTCACTCACCGACCACGATACGGATCTCAAGTCCGTCAAAGGTCAGGATCGAGCGCTATTGGTCAACTTGGCAGAGGAAGTTGCTAAGCTGTCTGCTCATGCAGGACAGCTGAAGATGGACTATGAGTCTCTCAGAAGAGGACAAAGCAACCTGGGACAGGACCTGAATACACTGCAGACTGAACAGAGCAGACTTATACAGGTAATGGCATGCAGATGCACACATATGCAGAACAGCTGCGTCTTCAGTTATGCATGTGTATAGTTGGCATGGCATGTCCTTTTTTTTTTTTTTTTTTAAAGATTTTTGGTTAAAATGTACAAAAAAAGTGTATATCTTTGGTTCTATTACAGGAGATTTTCACCATTTTAAATCACCCTTATGTCTTTACTAGCTCATTTTAAATGCTGTGTGATGAATTAAGTTTTGGAAGTGCAATCAAGTAATTGAATCAATTAATATGTGGCCATAAAAAGACACCTTAAAATAAAGTGTTACCAATAATAAAGAAAAGCTAAATGCTATTCAGAATAGTTTTCACTGTAGTAAACTTGTTAAACATTTTAGAGTGAAATTACATTATATTTCACTGTAATTTCACAGTGGGACTTCTCCTGTATCTAACTGCACTCTCGGAAAGTTCTTGTAAACAAACAGCATCATACAGTCTTTCTACAGTGCATATGTACTATGAAGGCACCAATTCAATGCAGCATGAATAGATCATGCTGTAGAGTTTTTAAAATTCTTGTTGGTTTTATTTGTGCTATTAAAATGTTTTTTGGTTCACTTTTAGAAATGTGTGTTGTTTGTTTATTTTGTAATGTTGGTTTATGTTGTAATTGTTGTTTTTATTTGTTGAGTGTGACCATTGTTGTGTTTTGTATGTCGAGTATTGATGTCACATTTTTCAAAGACGTATTTCAGCAGTTGCTTCACTATTGTGAAAGATCTATCCACAAACAGTTATGAATATGAAATAAGTTTTTGGTTAATCTTCATGCTTAAATAATGCTAAAATAAAATGTTCATGTTCATGCTAAGAATAGTTCGACTAACTAAAAGTCAGGCAATTCGCTTATTTCATATTTCTAGCTTGTCATCATTTTGACAAATATTTTCATTCTGACATGTCTAGATCAGCAATTTGAATATGAATATACAAGGTCCAAGATCCCAAACAAATACTAATCACCATTATGGTGACTTCAAAACAATTACAATAGTAAACAACTAGATTTTTCACAGTGGCACAGTTAAAGGCAACTTTATAATGTGAATTCACAGTAAAACAAGAGCAGTAAATAACTGTGATGTTAGTATCATTCTGTTAGTATGCATTCTGAAAGTGACCCAGCATGCATTGATTTCACAGTAAATTTCTGACTACAGTAATTTATTGTAAAATAGTACTCTTTGATCCTGTAAATTCCTGGCAATTTTTTACAGTGTATACAGTGGGTATAGAAAATAATCTATACCCCCGCCCCCCTCCCACACACACACATTTTGTTACTTTGCAGCCTGAAATGAAGATGGACACAGTTTTTGTTTTATCCAGATGCATTTACACAGTGCAACTTATAACATCCAAGTGAAAGGTATAACACCAACATGTCAGAAAACAAAAACAGAATCACTGAGTTCGCTGAAAAAAATCACTGAAAAAGGATCACCCCCTCCTAAAAATGACTTGTAAACTCAATCATGTGTATCATGTGTAATCACCTTCTCAATGGCACACAAAGCCATTTGACTTTCAACTCTAATCAGCTGTGGTCATTTTGATTAGCTCAGCATGAAAACAGTTTTCCTGGAGCATTTCAGTCCTTGGTAATGCAACTGAAGCAAACAATCAACTAGGCACTGTTAAAAGATCTCTGGCATAAAGTTGTGAAGTGACGTGTGGCCAAGTATGGTGACCCATACTCGGAATTTGTGCTCTGCATTTAACCCATCCAAGTGCACACACAGTACTGAACACACACCTGGAGCAGTGGGCAGCCATATTGCTGTGGCACCTGGGGAGCGGTGGG
>NW_015542476.1:17272-27199 GCF_001515605.1 Sinocyclocheilus anshuiensis
AAACACTGCCATGAATAAAGAATGGTATCAAAACGTCCTGCAAGAGTGACTTCTTCCAACGATCCATGAGCAATTTGGTGATGATCCGTGCATTTTCCAGCATGATGGAGCACCATGTCACAAAGCAAGAGTGATAAAGAAGTGGCTCAAAGATCATTACATTGAAATGTTGGATCCGTGGCCAGGCAACTCCCCGGATCTCAATCCCATAGAGAACCTGTGGTCAGTCCTTAAAAGGTGAGTGGACAAGCAGAAGCCCACAAATTGTGATCGACTCCGAGAACTAATAAGGCAAGAATGGATCGCCATCAGTCAGGATTTGGCCAAGAAGCTAATATCCAGCATGCCAGAGCGAATGGCTCTGAAGGTTATGAAGAACAAGGCTCAACACTATAAATATTGACTCATATTTTTTGCAAATAAAAGCCTTTAAAACTTATGATATGCTTATCATTGTTTTTCAGTATACCATAGAAACGTGGAAAAATCTACAAATACTGAAGTGGCAAACTTTGCAAAATGTTTGGCCATGACTGTGTACTCCTGCCTAAGAATGAAATCAAACAATTTGCAGCAAGTAACAGTTCAAAACATGAACATCCTACATACAGTGGCCCTAAAAAGTATCCAGACACTTTTGGACACTGTATGAAATGCATGAAAAAAAGTGCCATCTGCAAACAAATAACACTTGAACTTTTAATGCAACTAGTCTCAAGGTAATTTTTAGTGGATGTATGGAGACAGATCCACTGAAGTTCATGAGTGAGTGACGTGACATGTGGCCAAGTATGGTGACTCATACTCGGAATTAGTGCTCTGCATTTATCCCATCCAAAATGCACACACACAGACACACACACACACACACACACACACACCCGGAGCAGTGGACAACCATATTGTTGCGGCGCCAGAGGAGCAGTTGGAGGTTCGGTGCCTTGCTCAAGGGTCTCACCTCAGTCATGGTATTGAGGGTGGAAGAGAGCACTAGTTATTCACTCCACCCCACCGTCAATTCCTGCCGGACCTGAGACTTGAACCCTTGTAACCTTGGGGTTATAAGTCCGACTCTCTAACCATTAGGCCACGACTGCGGACAGACACAGTCAAGAGTCAGTATACGTCAGGAGATGGATACAAAAAAATTCAAAGGCTTCATCAATGACACTTTATGCTGTTTCAAACCGTGGCTCAGTTGTAAAATGCTTTTGTCATAAATGTGAGACCCATTGGAAGTTGTTTATTACCATCGCCAGCCAGTTTGATATCTGAAGTTAGTAATGGAGATTAATGTTCACTGAAATAGTCCTTGTGTATCAGAAGTTTCAATCAAAGTTTCAAGACACAGAAGCTGCATATGAAGAGTCAAGTATACCAATGAAAGGTGCATTTACATTTAAAGGGATAGTTCACCCAAAAATGAAAATTCTGTCATTAATTACTCACCCTCATGTCGTTCCAAACCTGTAAGACCTTCGTTCATCTTCGGAACACAAATTAAGATATTTTTGATGAAATCCGAGAGCTTTTTTGACCCTGCATAGACAGCAATGGAACTGACACGTTCAAAGCCCAGAACGTTAGTAAGGACATTGTTAAAATAGTCCATGTGACATCAGTGGTTCAACCGTAATTTTATGAAGCTACGAGAATACGTTTTGTGCGCAAGGAAAACAAAAATAACGACTTTATTCAACGATTCTTCTCTTTCGCATCAGTCTCCGCCACCATTCATGAGTACCACGACGCATGTTTGTGCATTCCTCTGCTTGAAAGCAAGCAGCAGCGCATGCTTTCAGAACACCGGCTCCTGCGTCAGCAGGTTTACACGCATGTGCTCACTAAAGTTGCATTTATTTGATAAAAAAATACAGTAAAAACACAATATTGTGAAATATTATTATAACTTAAAATAAAAGTTTTAAATTTTATTACAATGTTAAAAATTATTCCAGTGATAGCAAATGAATTTAATTTCATTTATTTTGATCGATAGTGTATGTAAATTACATGGCTGATGTGTACAAGATTAATGAGGAATACATGGAATGTATTTATCTTAAAGTTAATTTAAGTAAACAGTATAATACAATATAATCAAGAACAGTTTAAGGCTGCTCTGATACTGCATTTCATTTACACAGGAACAAAGCTTCTAGGGACAGAGCTGCATATTACATTTTAGGCTTTTATTTTTATTATTTATTTATTTATTTTACACTCAGAGCAGTATTTATTTGACTGTGTAAGACACCTTTTATTTGGTTTTAACGTCCACCATGTGCCAGAGTGCCACTGATTGTTTATTTGCAATATATTGTAATTTCCTTGTGCATGGTTCTTTATAGGTAGGATTGTCTACTGCTCCAGGGCATTTTATGAGTGTGTTGGCTTTCACACTTGCATTCTGTAACATATTGTACTTATACTGCATTATGCACGGTTCTAGTGTTAAATATAGTGTCACAACATTGTGTTATTACCAGCTGAGGATGGAGAAAGCTGATTTGAGGACATTGGTACAGTAGATGGCAACTGCTGTATCACTTATTTCTCTATAGACTGCAATTTCAGGGCTGGGGAACAGCAGATGCCGCCTGTTTTCCTGTGTTAAGTGAATTACCAAGTTAAAGCCTGACTTTAATATGAATTATGAAGACTTAAGGTTTAGGATTAACACCATCGCTCTCAAACCACGAGTTACTGACAAGCTCGTGCACACCAAATATGTCAAACAAACACACATACACACACGGGTGCACACACGCGGACAAACACGCAGCGGGCAGGAGTGAAAGAGAGTTGTTTATCACTACCAAACACCTGTGCGACAGAGAAAGGCGTTAGCAAAATCCCCCCTGAATGGAAAATAATCCTCCGTTTCCTGATGACTTTTAGACAGCAGTGGTGACCTGTGTTTGTGTGTGCATGGGTTTGTTTGTGTGTGTGTGTGTGATTGTGAGGGGTCTTTCTGTTTCATACATTTTTTTTTTTTTTTGGTTGAGCTTTGATACAGTTTGAATGAATAGTTGAATTTGTGAAATCTGGAAAGGAGCACAGAAAGCAACACTCAGCACAGGCTTGAACCACAACTGAAGAGTGAAGAAAAAGAGGCAGAAGAGGGTGTGTGGTTACCATAGAAACCATGTAAAAATGTGTCATCCCTAAATTTATCAAACCTTATTAATTAAGGGCACTTATACCTGTAATTTTCTCCCTTTGCATGAAAAATGAAACACAGACAGTTCCCTTGTCACAGATTAAACCCAGTTCTGTATTAAATTGTAATGTCAGTTTAATTGTTAATTTGTGGTGAAACCAGCTCTGAACTGAGGTAAGTTTACAGGTTAAAAATGATAGCATTTTAGCACATATGCTCCATGAAGCAGCAGGATATGCACACGCAGACAGGATATGACTCCCCCTCAAATTTCAGAGAGTAAATAGCATCACCTATAAAAGTGAAAAATATTGGCGAGGAATGAAAGCATTGAGCTTTGTGTGAATCTCTTTTAGCTCTAGTGGCATTTTAGCTTCAGCCACTATTCTGTTTACACTCTGCCATTAAAGGAAGTCATTCTGAACTGTCAATCATCTCAGTATTACAATCATCTCATTGATAGAAACCCGGAAAAGCTCTTAAGCTAAAGGTTACCTACTATGGGCATTAGACTATCAGTGCACTAGCGTGTGTGTGTATGTCTGTGTGTTTGTGTTATGTGCAAGTGTTTGTGGTGTCAAACCAACCATGATCTATACGGTTCAGTGCGCTAATAGTCAAGGGTCCTAGAGAACATCATTCGGTGTGGAGCAGTGTATTAGTAATGGTCCTGTCTGTTTCCCTATCCCATGAGAGGAATTGGCCTCACTGTATCCAAAAGACACAATACAGAAGTGCATGTTTGGTTGACTCAAGAATTCAAAAATTGACATCAGGTCAAATCGACCTGTTAGAGTATGATTTTTTTTTTTTTTTAAATAAAACAATAATTTAATTCTTAAATATTTCATGAATTCCTCATAAATCTTGTATGTGAACCTCAGGAAAGTAATGTACAAACACTACCATTCAACAGTTTGATCATTAAGATTTTATTTAAGAAACTATTCTGTTTATATAGCAAGGTTGCATTAAATTTATCAAAAGTAATGGCAAAGACGTCCATAATGTTATGAAACATTACTATTTCAAATAAATGCTGGTCTTCTCAACTTTGTATTCCTGGAAACATTATCACAATTTCCACATAAAAAAGATTGATAATAAGATTGAAAAAACTGATAATAAGATTTTTTGGTAACACTTTAGAATAGGGAACACATATTCACTATTAATTAAGCGTTTTCCCTCAATAAACTCCTAATTTGCAGCTTATTAATAGTTAGTAAGGTAGTTGTTAAGTTTAGGTATGCGGTGGATTGAGGGATATAAAATATGGTCATGCAGAAAAAGGCATTAATATGTGTTTTATAAGTAATAATAAACAGCTAATATGCTAGCAATTTTCATGCTAATAAGCAGCTAGTTAGTTGTGAGAATCTGCCCATAAAATAAAGTGTTACAGATTTTTTATTTTTTTAAAGAAATTAGTGCTTTTATTCTGCAAAGTTGCATTAAATTGCTAAGTGAAAAGTGACAGCAAATACTTTTATATGGTTACAAAACATATTTCAAATAAATGCTGTTCTTTTGAACTTTGTTTTTTTTTTCAGAATTATTTGAATAATATCATGGTTTTCAAAAAAAATATTAAGCAGCACAACTTTTCAACATTGATAATGATAAAAAAAAAAAAGTTTCATGAGCACTAAATCAGCATATTAGAATGATTTCTGAAGGATCATGTGACACTAAAGACTGGAGTAATGCCTGCTGAAAATTCAGCTTTGCCATCACAGGAATGAATTACATTTTAAAATATATGACATTTGTAATAGAAAACAGTCATTTTAAATTGTTAAAAATATTTTGATCATATAAATGCAGCCTTGGTGAGCATAAGAGACTTCTTTCAAAAACATTTTAAAAAATCATACCGATCAAAAACTCAGTGATAATCCTGAATTCATTGACACTCCGTGGATTACTCAAAATTTTGTTTAGTTTGTGATTATGCTAATTTCATATTTTGTTGAACATTTTTTGTCACATCTTACATTGTCACATTTTTTTTTTTTCGGGAATAGAACATTCAGAAGAACAACATTTATTTGAAACAGTAATCAGGTCGATTTAACCTGGTCTCATTCCTTCAAAAATCTGCCTAAAATATATGAATAGGGAGGGAAAAAATTTGTGTGAAATGTAGTATAGTTTCATAGTTTATGTTCATAGCTCATCAGTTACAGCATGTATAGACAGTGTGTGTCCGGTTTAAAGATCACTGTAGGACAGATTGTTGAGCTGCAGGCGAGGACAGGACTCTCATTATATTGAGTGTGCCTCACAAACAATGAAACAAGCACAAGCTCATATGCTCACAGGAACACATAGGGTTTTCCATCTAAAATGGGTCAGATCTCTTAGGTTTATGGGGGAAAGGCACACATATGTATGTCAGGGTGTGTGTTTCTTTCAATAGTCTTATTTCTAGCTAGACAAGCAATAGCAGATTCAGCTCAATGCCTCAAGCAGAAAATCACACCATAAATCTGGCACAAAGACCTTTACAGCTCTATTGCATGTCAAGCATTTGAGATGAAATGACAGCTAGCTTTATGGAACCTGTCTCCCAAACTGATTTTGCCTTCTCATGGGCTACAAGGGATTTTTATTTTCACTGGACAATAAGCAGCTCACATCAATGGTTCAAAGCTTTCTATATGTCCAGGAAATAAACCTATAGAGATCCCATAAGTTAAAGCCATCAAACACAGATCTACACTTGGCACAAGTGCTGCGTCAGAAATGCTTTGGGAATGCCTCTGCGTGACCGTGTCCTGAAGCTTGTGTGAAATCATTCCAATGGAATGGCGAGACGTCACGGGCGGGGTGACGTAGAGACACCGAAAGTAGAGTTCATCCGAAACAAACAAGAGTTAGCTTCTGTGTCTTCAGCAAGCTCTCTGTGTGTGTCAGACTGAAATATCTGTTGTTTGTAGTGCAAGTGCAAAATAACAACAATGTATGGCGAGCAAGAAAAACAGGCAGCACTTTAGACTGTGTGTTCTTCCCTGCCAGCACTAAATATTATAGGTGTGAATACACACGATCGTTATATTGTTTGTTTGGGAGGGGAGCACACATAGTCAGATCTCAAGGGGGCTGACTGTGTGCATTGTCCTCCTGCTGCGAACGCTCCGCTTCCGTCAGGCACACTTTGAGGAGTGTGTCCATGTTTGCAGTCCTTGGGCTGCACCTATCTTCCTCCGCCACCTCAGTCTCTTGCATATGAGCAGACTGCATTTAGATAGTGTGTTTCTATCTGCTCTCATCACATCAGGGGTGGGGATACACATGATTTATGTGTGGTTTGTTTGGGAGTGGAACATGCACAGTCAGCTCTTGAGGGAGCTGGCTGTGTTCATTCATAAAATTCCCGACGTGTACTAGTGTGCACTATCTGGAATGTTTAGCTCTGCTCCCGTTGGCGTTTCTTATCGAGGAAAGAAAGTCTTATGCAATATAGAATCGAGTGGCACGGATCTCTGCATTTCTGCGGATCGGTGCATTACGGGTTTGCAACAAAATAATGCCGGGGGAAAACTTTGAGCAGACGGGAGATTCCCTTTCTCTCTCTCTTTCCTCCAACTGCGTGCAAACTTATTAATTTGTTTGCAAGCTATTATTCATGATTCTTTTAAATTGCATATATTATTATAATATTCAGCTTAACATCAAGACTGTGTTTCACTTGTCTGGTTGTTTGGCTGCATTTAATTCTGAGGAATTAAATAATGAAATAGTTATCTGGCTTTGAGAAGTTGAGATGTCTATATTAATTTAGTATAGGGATTGGAGATGGGCCTCACCCTTTCTCCTCCCTCACCCTCTAAATACAGTGCTCTCTTGGGACGCAGAAGCACGTTTTGCGGTTTCTGTGTCTCAATGGGTCCTGCAGATGGTGTGTCCCGGACAGGCTCTGGTTGTGGAACAGGAAGTACTTACTCTTGAGAGCAAAGAGGCCACAGAACGTGTTCCTCCTCACAAGAAGGTGTCCAGGTTCTACATCTGGTATGTCATCGTTCCATGGAAGGATGGGGAGTTGCGTCCGATTCTAGGTCTGTGCAGACTGAATCGTTCTGTCAAAACGATGCTGACGTTTAAGCAGGTCATGACTCAAATCAGATCCAAGGACTGGTTTGTCACCAGAGAGGATGCATACATCCATGTTTACATCCTTCCACAATACAGGAAGTTCCTGAGGTTTGCTTTTGGGGGCAAAGCATTCATTCTTCCTTTCAGCCTAGCACTGACACCTCGCACTTTCACCAGTGTGTGGATGCAATTCTGGCTCCTCTGCACCTCCAGGTCATCTACGTAATGAATTACATCAATGATTGGTTGATATTAGTTCAATTAGAGCAGATGGTGGTTCGGCATCAAGATGTCATTCTCGCTCACATAAAAGAGCTAGGGTTAAGGCGGAGGAAGAGTGTGCTTTCTCCAGTACAGAGAACCACTTTTGTCGGTGTTGTATGGGTTTCAACAATGATGCAGGCACATTTGTCTCCTGTTTGTGTTTTTTGAATCCCACAGTGGTGAACAGTATGAGGCTAGGTCAGTCACTCACTGTAACACAGTTCTAGAGACTGTTGGGTCTGATGCCAGTAGCATCCTACATGAAATCTTTTGGCCTGCTGTACATGAGACCTTTTGAAGTGGTGGCTCAGAACCAAGGGATTTTCCCCTAAAGGCAACCCGCTTTGCATGATCAAGGTCGCGCGGTGATGCTTACGTGCCTTAGAGACGTGAAGGAAGCCTTGGTTCCTGTCACAAGGCCTGGTGTTGGGGGCTCCTTGTCATCATGTAACGCTAATGACGGACGCCTCCCTCACGGGCAGAGGAAGGAATTAAATAATGAAATAGTTATCTGGCTTTGAGAAGTTGAGATGTCTATATTAATTTAGTATAGGGATTGGAGATGGGCCTCACCCTTTCTCCTCCCTCACCCTCTAAATACAGTGCTCTCTTGGGACGCAGAAGCACGTTTTGCGGTTTCTGTGTCTCAATGGGTCCTGCAGATGGTGTGTCCCGGACAGGCTCTGGTTGTGGAACAGGAAGTACTTACTCTTGAGAGCAAAGAGGCCACAGAACGTGTTCCTCCTCACAAGAAGGTGTCCAGGTTCTACATCTGGTATGTCATCGTTCCATGGAAGGATGGGGAGTTGCGTCCGATTCTAGGTCTGTGCAGACTGAATCGTTCTGTCAAAACGATGCTGACGTTTAAGCAGGTCATGACTCAAATCAGATCCAAGGACTGGTTTGTCACCAGAGAGGATGCATACATCCATGTTTACATCCTTCCACAATACAGGAAGTTCCTGAGGTTTGCTTTTGGGGGCAAAGCATTCATTCTTCCTTTCAGCCTAGCACTGACACCTCGCACTTTCACCAGTGTGTGGATGCAATTCTGGCTCCTCTGCACCTCCAGGTCATCTACGTAATGAATTACATCAATGATTGGTTGATATTAGTTCAATTAGAGCAGATGGTGGTTCGGCATCAAGATGTCATTCTCGCTCACATAAAAGAGCTAGGGTTAAGGCGGAGGAAGAGTGTGCTTTCTCCAGTACAGAGAACCACTTTTGTCGGTGTTGTATGGGTTTCAACAATGATGCAGGCACATTTGTCTCCTGTTTGTGTTTTTTGAATCCCACAGTGGTGAACAGTATGAGGCTAGGTCAGTCACTCACTGTAACACAGTTCTAGAGACTGTTGGGTCTGATGCCAGTAGCATCCTACATGAAATCTTTTGGCCTGCTGTACATGAGACCTTTTGAAGTGGTGGCTCAGAACCAAGGGATTTTCCCCTAAAGGCAACCCGCTTTGCATGATCAAGGTCGCGCGGTGATGCTTACGTGCCTTAGAGACGTGAAGGAAGCCTTGGTTCCTGTCACAAGGCCTGGTGTTGGGGGCTCCTTGTCATCATGTAACGCTAATGACGGACGCCTCCCTCACGGGCAGAGGAGCAGTCATGAGTGGCCACTCTGCCCAGGGTCTGTGGGAAGGCCACCATCTCACGTGGCACATAAATTGCCTGGAAATTCTGACCGGGTTTTGTGCACTGAAACACTTCCTTTCAGACCTGAGGAGTCATCATGTGCCTGTCCGCACAGACAACACATCAGTGGTCTCCTACATCAACCGCCAGGGGGGTCTGCGTTCGCACCAACTATACAAGTTGGCACACCAGATCCTCAAGTGGGCTCGGGGAAAACTCCTCTCACTCAAAACAGTCTACATCCCTGGGCACCTGAATCAGGGAGCATACACCCTGTCAAGACAGAGACTGAGGCCTGGGGAATGGAGGCCCCACCCTGATGTGGTGGAGCAGGCGGTGAATCTATGTGCGTCTTGAGACTTCACTCTATCCACTCTGGTTCTCCCTCTCACATCCAGCTCCTCTCGGACTGGATACCATGGTTGAGGCTGCATCTGTATGCCTTTTCCCCGAATGCTCTGCTCCCGGGAGTTCTGGAGAGAGTCCGCCAGGACTGGGTCCATCCATTTCTAGTAGACCCATTCTGGACAGCCCGAGATTGGCTCTCGGACCTAGTGTCCCTCCTCAATGGCTCTCCCTAGGAGATTCGGTTTCACTTTATTTTAATGGTCCCTTTAACACATTCTGTTGACTATAAGTAACGTTGCACCTACATGTCTACTAACTCTCATTAGAGTATTAGTAGACTATTAGTAGACAGGTAGGGTTAGGGTTAGAATAAGTTGACATGTACTTGCAAAGTTACTTATAGTCAGTAGAA
>NW_015542476.1:27242-66178 GCF_001515605.1 Sinocyclocheilus anshuiensis
ATGGTCCCTTTAACACATTCTGTTGACTATATAAGCAACATTGCGCCTAACTCTCATTAGAGTATTAGTAGACTGGTTAGAATAAGTTGACATGTACTTGCAAAGTTACTTATAGTCAGTAGAATGTCTTTTGGGAGACCATGACAATAAAGAGTTAGCAGATATTAAGCAAACAATCTACTAATACTCTGATTAGAGTTAGTAGACATGTAGGTGCAACATTACTTATTGTCAACAGAATGTTCAAAAGAGACCACCAAAATAAAGTGTTCCAATCAGGAGGGACCCTTTGACTTGGTCAGGGGATGAAATCGTTCATCCCCACCTGGAATTGTGGGTTTGGCCTCTGAGGGGGCCCAAACCATGGACTTTGGTCCATCAACTGAGGTTGTTGAGACCATACCCCACTCCAGAGCTCACTCCACGAGGAAACTGTACTCCTTGAAGTGGGATGTGTTCGCTTCATGGTGCGGAAATCGTCAGCTGGTCCCAGCTAACTACCTGGTTGGTTCAGTTCTGGAGTTCCTGCAGGGACGGTTCTCCACAGGGTTGACCCCCTCCACCATGAGGGTCTACGTGGCAGCCATAGCTGCTTACCATGCCCCTTTGGGTGGTCAGTCAGTGGGAAGAAACCTGTTGGTAGCATGTTTCCTTTGTGGTGCTTTGAGGCTTTTTGCATCTGGACCAGGAGAAGTATGGCAGCTTCTATAGCCTTTTCTCAGGCTTTTCCCTGCAAGATGCGGCAGGCTGGTCCTTTCCACTCACATTTGTTAGATTTTGCAATCTAGATTTGCGTACTCTCAATACTTCTGCCATGATTTACTAGACTTACACGATACATGATGATTTACTGTACATGATACACTAGACAGGCATTTGTCAGCATAGCGGAGTGGGTATTGCCATTCCCAAAGCGTTTCTGAAGGGGAGTGTCTGTAGATTACATATGTAACCATGGTTCCCTGAGGGGAACAAGATGCTGCATCTCCCTGCCATACTTCCTGCATCCCTGTGAGTGGTATGCTTCGACCTATCAGAAGCTAATGCTGTTTGTTTCGGATGTTCTCTACATCACCCCGCCCGTGATGTCTCGCCATTCCATTGGACTGATTTCACACATGCTTCAGGACACTGTCACGCAGAGGCGCTTCTCAAAGTGTTTCTGTTGCAGCGTCTCGTTCCTCTCGATGAACCGTGGTTACACATTTTTTTCTGTAGTGCTGCAGAGCTATAATTGAACATTTTTCACCATTCAGTATAAAAGAGAATGCATGTTATCCACAATGGCTGATATATTTTTGGGCAATGGAGCCTTATGTAATTTTATCTTGAGATACTAAACACTAAATATAGGTATAGATGGGGACCAAAAAGTGATCACTGTCATTCCAGACCTGTACCAGACTTTCATCTGTACTAGGGATGTGCATCTCATGACTGAGGCCGATACGATACGCATCTCGATACATAGCCAACGATACGATACATTAAAGATACATATGAAGCAGCGATGCGATTCACCCCTATTACGATGCAGTGCGATCCAATTTCGATTCGATTCGATTCAACACAATGCGATTCGAGACAATGCGATGCAATGGAAAAAATATGATCACTTTTAATGCCTCAAGGCCTGTTTCATAAAACAAGTTTACCAAATAAGCCAGGCTTATTTCAGTTAGTCTGACTCATTGTCAAATGATTTGGTTCCATAAAGCAAATTTAACATAGACCAACTTCAGTCACTGTGGCAACGTATGCTGGGAAACTTACCTGGTCTAAAGCAGGTTAACTGTCAGACTAAGCTGAGTTCCTCTAACACTGACCACTGACCAATTATTTATTTGACTTTTTTTTTAGTTTCTAGCCAAGCAGAAAGTCTCTCTCTGGTTTTATGACAGCTGTACCTTTGCAGAACAGAACATTACAATCAAAAATTGCTCTTTAAAGCATTAAAATAACTAAATTAAAAGTTAAAATCACTGAATTAAAATTAAAATAAATAATAAAGAAAATGACTTCTAAACTGCTATAAGAAACACACATTAACTCATTTGAGCTGAGTAATTAGTACTGAACTAGCTTACATTTGATTTACCCACAATAGTCCCTTTACAGTTACCTACTGCTATCATAAAAATACACTTATATGAAGGTTTAAAATTCTACAAAAGGCACATTTAATGTCCAATAACCAATATTTTAGCAAAATGTATATTTTACTCAGAATTATTGTGCTCCTATTCGATTGCGTGCCGTCTGTTAGCACGCATGCGCGCAGCTGCGCTCGTTCACTCGTGTAAGCCTCGCCCACTCCTGACAGCAAAATGGATATATTTGCATGACTTTCTAACATTTACAGATCGCAGTGGAAAAGCGCCATAACTGTCAGGCTAAGCTAAGTTCCTCTAACACTGACCAATAGGAACACAATGATATTACCACTCTCTCACATGCTATTATTTGACTTTTTTTACAGTTTCTAGTCATGCAGCCTTTCTCTCTGGTTTTATGACAGCTGTACCTTTTATAGTTTGCAGAACAGATAGCAGAACATTACCCCGACTGATTTGTTAGGTTATTTCAAGTCAGGTTTTGGACTTTAATCCCAGTTTTTTCTTGGGTCTTCGTGGTGTTGTGATGCATCATATTCACGCAGCAGCGGTGATGAGAGAACGCGCTTGACAATCAAATACATAGATCACAGATTATTCGTCACTTTCTAAATAATAAAAGTATAGCGCATCCACTAGTACTTATATATAAATAAATCGTTTTTTACCGATGCAAGTATGTTAGATACGATGCATCGCGATACAAATGCCGACTTGTAACCAATACTAGTGTTGGGTCATTCTTGAACGATTCGTTCATTTTGAACGAATCTTTAATATAATACACACTTTTTAAACTGATGCATCGTATCGTTAACTTTTTATGCCGATGCACCGAGCGAATCGGGGAATCTTCCCATTCCTAATCTGTACAGTAGAACACAAAAGAAGTTATTCTGAAATTTGTTCAGTCTTTAATTAATGTCTGTAAGTATATAATAAGTTGCAGATCAACCACATCGATCTGACTCACTGCACATGTCTGTTGCCTGCAGTTTTTTCTGGCCAGTTGCCTTGTTAGTTTGTGCTGTCTGTGTAATAGTTCTTGTTTGTGTATGTGTTGCAGCTGCTCTCCGAGAGCCAGATTAACATGGTGAAGGTTGTCAACTCTGTGAGCGATGCTCTAAATGCCATGCAGAAGGAAACTGGAGGTCTGAAGGCCAGGGTGAAGGCTGACCTGCAGAGGGCGCCAGTCAGAGGAGTTCGCCTTAAAGGCTGTGCAAATGGTAGGGGATCCATCTCCTTTGTTTATGTTTGGGGTTTTACCTCTGTGTCCATTGTCCATTTGATCCACTATATACTTTTTAAAAGTTTTGGGGTCGTTAGGATTTTTTTTTTAATGTTTTTTTTCTCTCTCTCTCTCTTTCACTTATGCTCACTGCATTTTCTGAGGAAGTCTGCATTTACTTTAGGAAAAATACATTAAAATAGTAATATTGTAAACTGTTATTACAACATAAAATATTTGGTTGCACTTTATTTTAAGGTGTCCTTGTTACAGTGTAATTATACATATAAGTACTGAGTAATATTAATTAACTACATGTACTTACTATATGGTTAGGGTTAGGATTTGGGTTTGGCTTAGGGTTATTTGCATGTAATTATGCATAATTAATTGTTATTATAATAGTATTTATTGTTACATGTGTAACAAGGACACCTTCAATTACAGTGGTACCAAATATTTTGTTTCTGTGTAAATACATTTTAAAATGCAATGTATTCTTGTGATGACAAAGCAAATTTTTTCAGCAGCCATTACTCCAGTCTTCAGTGTCACATGATCCTTCAGAAATCATTCTAATATGCTGATTTGCTGCTTAAGAAACATTTCTTAATATTATCAGTGTTATATTTTTTATATAAAAACATGTAAAAACATGATGTTCATCAAATAATAACAACAGCATTTATTTGAAATATAATTTTTGTAACAATATAAAAGTATTTGCTGTCTCTTGTGATCAATTTAATACATCCTTGCAGAATAAAAGTATTATTTTTTAGATTTTTAAATCTTACTGACCCCAGACTTTTTAATGGTAGTGTATGTTTCATTGTTTATTCATGTGTCCCTCATCCCTCCAAGCGTCCATCCATCCCTCTCTTTGTCCCAAGCAGTCAATATTTTTGTTGACATCTTTCTCTTCTGAGAACCATTCAAAAATAATTTGTATTTGCTTGCAATATATGTATTGCTAATATTTCTTTATATTATAGTGACTAGTGACAAGTTCCTTTTTGGAGGCTTATAAAAGTGTGAAATTGACTTTTTTCCCTGTCATGCTTTTGATATTACAGCTAATGATATTTGCTATTGAGGAGTTGGATTCTGAATAGCATAGTAGCATGCTGCTCTTACTATTTCCTGTAGCTCCAGAGTGATTAGTCACATGGCATTTTTCCCTCAGGTGATTGGCTTTGAACGTTCCATGGCCCAGTGAGCTAAGATTCAGATGCAGATCATGTACTCTGACATCAACTCAGAATCACAAGCACTTTGGTCCCCCTAGCAGAGGCGCTCTGATCCTCCTCTCATTGTTGACTCATTGATTCTCAATCCAAAGAACATCAGACAATTTCACGGAAAACGTGAAAGTGAAAGTGACGTGACATGTGGCCAAGTATGGTGACCCATACTCGGAATTAGTGCTCTGCATTTACCCATCCAAAGTGCACACACACAGCAGTGAACACACACAAACCGTGAACACACACCCGGAGCAGTGGGCAGCCATTTATGCTGCGGCGCCCGGGGAGCAGTTGGGGGTTCGGTGCCTTGCTCAAGGGCACCTCAGTCGTGGTATTGAAGGTGGGAGACAGCGCTGTACATTCACTCCCCCCACCTACAATCCCTGCCGGTACGAGACTCGAACCCACAACCTTTGGGTTATGAGTCCGACTCTCTAACCATTAGGCCACGACTTCCCCAAAAACTGTGTTTAAAAAGTGCACATAACTATTGTCTTCTTTTTGTGTCCCCGCTGATCTGAATTCTCATTAGACGAGTCGCTGGAAGCAGACTCTGTGGAAAGTGTCTGTGCTTAAATTGTGCTCTTGGGAGGCCTAATGTGTCTGAAAGCATTTTACCACTTTACTTTTAAGGCCCTGATGTCTCTGTTGGAGCCACAGGTGTGGCTTGTAATGAACCTCAGTATGGAGCAGACACTTGTATGCAAGTGTGTGCCAGTGAAAGAGGGTTTTCTATAATTAGGGAAAAGGATCGCTCTTTTGGGAACAGAGACCAGTAAACTGAGAAGCACCAGCTGCCTTGGAAAAACCTGTGCAAAGTCATGTTGGCTAACCTATAGCGATATCCCTTTGGTCATTAAATTAGCCTTGGCCTAGTTTAGCTATTTAGCTATTTGCTATCTTGTAACTATCTGGTGATCTAGTCTTTGTAGTTTGTGTCTGACTCTCTCTCTCTCTCTCTCTCTCTCTTTCTCTTTTAAGGCTCTCGTCCACGGGACTGTAGTGATATATATGCAAGCGGTCAGAGACAAGATGGCATCTACTCTGTTTTTCCCACTCATTACCCCGCCGGCTTTCAGGTCTACTGTGATATGAGCACGGATGGAGGTGGCTGGACGGTGAGTCACATTAACACACATGCACATTAGTTTGTGTGAGTTTGTAGTAATATGCACCTCCTGAAGAGTGATTCATTGGTATTAGTGGTATCACATCAAAGTGAGGCTTTAATTTTAATGTAAATGTGAACGAAATGGGGAAAAAGAAGAGAAGATTATTGTGTTTCAGGGTTCTTCTTCTCAGTCACTTATGGATTTACACACATGGGGAAGAACGGCCCCCACAAAGAAAAGATGTGATGTTGGATTGTCATGTCGATTGACAAGTAACCTAAATATTGAAGTAGGCATGTCCCACTAATTGTTTAATGTGGTTAGGACTTTAGTGGTCTAGGATTGTCATAGATTATCAATTCAGTGATTTGAAGGGGCAGCAGATCCACAAAATCGGGCTTCCTGATCCATATTGTCAGGATTATGGACCTGTTTTGTTGTGTTTTCCCTCCCCATGTGCTCCGTGACCCAGTTTCTCCCTCTCGTTGATTGTTCATTAGATTCTGGTGTGTCTTGTTTCTAGTCCTAATCACCACATGTATTTTAGTTCCAGTCTGTGCGTTCCTCCTTTGTCTGGTCTACTATGTTGTGTTCGTGTGTCTTCTCCCCCGTTCCCTGTGTGGATATACCCAGTGTCTTTGGATCTATTAAAGACTGTTTCGATTACCCACGTCTCCGTCGTTCCTCTCCGACACAGACCGTGACACATATACACTTGCCAACACAAATTTAAATGGATTTACCCAAAAATATAAATTCTTTCATAATTTACTCAACTTCACGTAGTTCCGAATGTGTATGACAAAAGATCAGTGTTTTTTCTCTATACATTGAAAGTCAATAGGGACCAGTGTATTGTTTGGACCCCAGTGTTCTTCATCAGTCAGAATATCTTCATTTGTGTTCTGCAGAAGAAAGAAATACATATAGATTTTGAAAATCATGAAGGCATGTAAATTATGACCATTTTTACTATCCCTTTGAAGGACTGCAGAAGAAAGAAAATCAGTTATGGAACGACATATGCGAGTAAATCACAGGAGTTTCTATTTTGGGTGAACTATCTGTTTAACAATGCACAAAGCATACACAGATTTCCCAAACCAAAAAATATCATTATTTATTTAATCCATCACATTTCAAGCTGTCTGCTTTGCTTTTCTCTCCATTTTAAATCTAATTTTAAAACCCAGATTGGGGTAGGCTAAAAGCACAAAAAAAGTCAAATGTACTTTTGATGTTATATTACATTTTATGCATCTAATCTCTCCAACCATGTACTGTTGCACTAATCCACTGTCTGGTTCAGTAATGACATGTAGATATACTGATGTCTTTATTGAGGTTCTTTACAGAATGAGGCTCAAAGTTGCTGTCATATTTAGCTGCTTAAAATGGTGAAACGCATTGTGAAAGCACTTAGTGAGATTGATATAATGATGACGATATGATTCTAATGATAATGCTGAGGGTCGTTATTATTATTACTCTAGGTTTTGAGATTGTGTAACCACCGGGGTCTCCCAGCGTAGGATTGAATCCTGCTGACTACGGAGGCTGTCCTTTCCAGAACTTTTCCTCAGCGATCAATAACATCTGCATGCATATCTATCTATCTGCATGCAGTAGCACATTCTGAAGTCATTCGTCTATATTTAAATATGAACATCTCACAGAACAGCAGAATATGACATGTTTTTTGAGAATGTGAGAATATGAGAGAGAAACAATAGGAAAGACAGTTTCTTCAGTTGTGGCAGCAGCACAGATGGTTTCTCTGTGCCCCATTCCAGCAATCATTGAGTGTGCATGGGCATATTTGAGTGTACTGTATATGGGAGTGAGTAAAATCAGTGACATCATAGAGGCTGGTGATAGAATGAGAGAGGTAAAAAGAGAAAGATGTTGAGAGGAAGTGGCTTGAGGCGAAAGAGGGTGTATGCAGTCTGTCAGGCTATTAGTTCTTCATAACTGTCCCACTTTCTGTTGCTCAAGAGACTGTTGCAACTAGGAAAGAAGACACCCACAGTCATAGTGTGTGTGGGGTGGGGGGTTGTACTGGTGTTTGTGTATATTGAGGGGAGACTAATGAAATATAAAAATTAAATGAGCCAAAGAGGCGAAGAACAAGAAGAAAGAATGAAGAGATTCAGATACACTACCTTTCAAAAGTTTGAGTTTTTTTTTTTTTTTTTGGTAAAAGAAATGAATACTTATATTTACCATGGACACGTTAAATTGATCAAAAGCAACAGTGAAGACAATTATAAGATTTCTATAAATAAATGCTTTCTTTTTTATGTTTCGATCACCATAGAAAAAAAGACTGCATGTTAAACTGTTTTAACTTCGATAATAATAAGAAATATTTCTTGAGCACCAGATCAGCATTTGAAAGATTTCTGAAGGATCATGTGACTCTGAAGACTGCAGTAATGGCTGCTGAAAATAAATTACTTTTTAAAATATGTTCAAATATAAAACAGTTACTTTAAATTATAATAATATTTCACAATATTGCTGTTTTTAATCAAATAAAGGCAGCCTTAATAAGAGGAGGGCCGGTGTCCTCCAGAGTTTAGCTCCAACTTGCCTTAACACACCTGCCTGGAAGTTTCTAGTATGCCTACTAAGACCATAATTAGCTAGTTCAGGTGTGTTTAATTAGGGTTGGAGCTAAACTCTGCAGGACACCAGCCATGCAGGACTGAGTTTGGAGACCCCTGGATAATACAGAATAAAAGTATTTTCACTCATGGTATCAGACTTTTGGACATCAATTGTATAGCCAATTTATTAAAAAAATACTCAAGAGAAAGTAAGGCATTAGTTTTGACATGGAAGATGGCTTCAAAATAGTGGTCCAACGACATTAATTTCTTCAAATTGTCAACAACAGAAAAATTTGTATGCAATAATGTGACAATTGAAACATTTTCCTAAGGTGCTCTCACAAAAACCTAGAAATTGAAATTAAATTTGATTATGTATGATCTAAGATGGCTATTTTTTTTCTCTCAACTCATAATGACCTTTATTTCCATTCCCGGCTTTCATTTACTGTAACTCTGAATACATATTTTGTCTAGTTAACTGTGTGTATACAGAAATGAGCCGTAATTGCGGGCTTAATCTGCTGCTTTTGTTCCAGCACTATCATTTGTGATTTTCAGTACAAAAATGGGTCATCCTTTTTCACCGCTTTAAGCTTAAACAGCTCTTCAAAACACACACCACCTTCCTATTACAGACTGCACATCCACAATCACCTCACTGGGAGTTTAGGATGAATTCAACCCACTCTGATCCATTTTTTGGACATCTAGTAATTGATTGCATCTGTTCCGAAAGTCATGCACTGTCCAGATGATGTAAGCTTACAGTGAAGTTTGCCACCCCTACAACAAATGGAAACTGAAATGGAAGAATTTATAGCCTGAGCCACTTTGAGCCTGTGCAGTGACCTACAGCTTTGCTTTAATATCAAAATGAGACCTCTCAATCCTCTCATTCTTTACTATGTAATTCCTGCCCTCGTCCTTTTGTTGCCTCTTGTTTTCATTTCAGCAGGGAGCATGACAGAGAAAAGAGAGAACACTTCTTTCTGCCAGACACTGTGAGCTCCTATAAATAGGAATGAAACTTTTTTTCCTCAGCATTAATGCTAAACAGAGAGAGAGGAAAGGAGGAGAGATGCAGGGAGGGCATGCAGGTAAAATAAATAAATAAAGTTTCTGCAACACTGATATTTTTTTGGGTAACACCTAAGGCATTAACAGATGAAAGAATAGAGGTGTCAGTCAAGTCTTTTGACTTGATCATGCATTACAGGCTCATTCTGTCTATCTCTTTCTTTCTCCCGGCTACCCTTTCTCTCATACACACATACAAGCACACATCTATGCATTCATGTGTGCAAAAAAACCACAAGCTCACACGCATTATCACCTGTGGTGGTGATATTCTGTATTCCGTTCCTGACCCACGCTCTGCCCCGAGATAATGTATTCCACTATTATTATTTTATCTGCTAAAAGGAGAGGACTAAAAATTAGCACTCTATAAATCATTTATGGGAGCAGATCTATTAGAGTGCTACGTGATCTGGCATTATCAAATGGTGCTTTTATCAAAAGTACCCACAACTCCTCTCTGAAATATTAAAAAAGCACTAAGACCTGAAATGTAAAAGTTTTAGATTGAAACTCAATTTGTGGACTCAATGGGGTGGGGGATGCACTTGGAATGCAACTTGTTTTTCTTCCCTTTCTAAAAAAAAAAGGTTTTCAATGTCTGGCTGTTTCGTTTTGCTCATTCATGTTTCATTGCACGGTTGTATATATCCAAATGCGTGTTTTTAAGTAATTGCGCAGGGCGAAGGCTGTGTCATAGGTTTGTAGCTGTGATTAGATAAAGTAAGCCTCTATTTTTGTAACATGCTACGTGGTGTAGGATTTATGTTTTGCGATTAGGTTTTGAAATGAAATGAGGGGTTAGAATTCAAATTGTAGAGAAATTGAGACATATGGACATAAAAAAAAATAAAGCATAGCAGGAAATGTCAAATTATTGATTTATTGTTTTATTTTTAACTGGAAAAGATTGTGCAGAATTGACCTTTTGGGAATGACCGTCTTTAATGGTAGATACGTGTGTATGTGTGGTGTAAACTGTTTATTTTGTGCTGTTTGGGAGTACATAAAAACACCCCTCCAAGAAATGGAATCAAGCATTACATTTTACAATAAAGTTTTGTATATCAATATTAGTGAATGTATTAGGCACCATGAACAAACAATGAATAGTAGTTCCTATTATGTTTTTTTTATTTTTTCACTTTATTTTTCTAAATTAGGTTTATTAATAATTTACAGCAATTTTAAATCTTGCTAAATATTTAAATATAGCCTACCTTTTTATTTTTACATATGAACTTTTGTTTAACTATTATTATTATTATTATTATTATTATTATTAATTTGAGGCATTTATTAATGTTTATATATGTAGAAGTTAACATTAAGATTAATTGATGTACAATTTGTTGTTTCATGTTAACTGTAAAACAGTTAATTCCTATTTATTTTAAAATGTTTTTAATAATTTTCAGTATTTTTTATTTTTATTTAAGTTAAATTTTAATTTAAAAATATAGCCTACTATTTTTCATTCATAGCCTGGTTAGTTCATGGCGCATCAGTTAAGGTTGCATTCTACAATTTTTACTGTTAAAATGTAAAAATTTATTTGTATACACTGTAAAAAAAATTATACACTATATTTACTTGATAAAATTGTGTCAACAGATTACTAGCAATATTGTAAATTAAATTCAACACATAAAAATGTATTAGAATTAATCAAATGAGATACTTACAAATTAATTATTCAAAATGAGTAAAATAGCACAAAAGAAATTAAGTAAAATTAAAAAACAAAAATATTGGTTTCATTGGACAAAAAAAAAAAACCACTATGCTAATGAATATTATGTTATGCATTCCAGGCCAGTAGATTGCGATCAAGAAACACCCTGCAAAAATGTAATATGCATGCACGGTCACCTTTTTCATAAATTCATGTTTTTGTTGTTTACATGGAGATGATACAGGCATCGTGTTCAAAAGCTTGTGTTTCCAGGCCCCCAAAATGGAGTTACTGAAGATACCGAATGTTAACAAAGATTCACTGAAGGAGAAAACCAAAATTTTAGGTTACCATTACGGTGGTCAGTATTTGGTTTAGTTGGGTTCTTAGTTGGTTCACTTTAATTATTACATTAACTAATGTTAATGTATACAACCTTATGGTAAAGTGTTACTGAATCAGGTTACACCCGTACACTACTCCTCTCTCTCTCTCTCTCTCTCTCTCTCTCTCTCTCTCTCTCCCGCACGCACGCACACACACTACTGAATCAGGTTACACCCGTACACTACCTCTCTCTCCCTCGCTCACACACACATTTTGTGTCTTTCTGTAAGATATCTGTAGTAATGATGGGCAGTGACAGTCTCTAAATCTTCAGATTAAACATCAAACATGATTCTGCCTCTCCCAATTGATCACTTCATACTAATCCAGCAATTCCCCTGTCTAGAGCAGGAAAAGAAAGATGGTTAAGGAGAACAGAGGGAGAGAGAGTGATAAATGGTAAGAATCGATGACAGAGGAAAAAGAGGAACACTCAAAGGAAGGAGGAGAATGGGGACAAGGAAAGAGGGGTGAGCAAGCTGAGAACAAAAGAGTGGCTTTTAAGACCCAGCATCATAAGTGTGCTGAAACAGCATATGTTCCCGTCCCTGCCGGCTGCGTTCTCACACCTCCTTGCGAATGTGATCGTGTCAGAGAAACATTAAGCTGTATCTCTACTCATTTCCTTGCCGCATTCATTTATTCTCCTTTTGTATCTGTCTGGATCTTTCTCTCTTGCCTTCATAGCATGAGTCGTTAGTGGCGATGACTATTGCCATCCTGATTAAAACCAGACATCTGTTTTGTGTGTCTTGTAGACAAGGGATCCTGCCCTCATGATGTAATCAGCCTCACTGTCAACCACAGATTAAATACTGATTGTGGCATAGTGTGGAAAACCTGAAAGCTGGTTTAAGGTTATCTGCTCATATTTTTGTGTGTTGAGGTCTCCACAAAGTAATGGGGATAATGTACAGGCAGGTGTCATCATCTCAAAATAAAGCCCGGCAGGGGGATCGGGGATTATTTTGCAATAATAGCCAACTAATTACAAGCCAGGGGCATCATGCTCTGTTGTTTTTTGGCCTGGCTCACTTCGTGGTATTTCAGATCTATCTGTCTTTTCATTTTAATTCTGCCTCTTCACATTCAAATCGAAATTGAAATTTTGCATCATGTTTGCTGCCTTAGTTCAAATTGTGGCCACAAATTTGACAAAGTTGTGGGAATAAATTCTTAATTTGTGGCCTTATTTATTTATTTTAATTTGTTTTACATTCCTTGTTTCTTGTTCCCATTTCATGTGTGGTGCTCCGAACTTGACAGATCACCATGCATTTTCAATTTTGATCGGCATGACTTTTTTGCCACAAGCATGCATTTTATGAAAGCAATTTCACAGAAGTATTTGTGCATTTTCTGGTTGTCCCATGTTTAATGCAAATATTTTAGCATCCTTTTTTTCCCCCAAAAATATGATGTTTCGGTCAAATGCAATGAAATAAGTGTAGCTTAAGTGTCCAAAACGCTTTTTGGGGCCATTGTAGGTCATTTCCATGGTCGCTTCTGTTGTAGTCAGTGTAGGATTAAACCAGCCAAATGCAGTGAGAGCTTAAGCAGCTGACTGTTGCGTTTCCTCAGCTGACACTGTCCTGGCAGATAAATACACACGCAGCTGTGTTTGGAGACAGATGCATTGACTATCTCATTGACAGATTGACAGACACATTGATCTCTTAATCACCACCAGCCATCCAGAACCTGAGACAGGAACACCGCCTACACTATTACACCTCCATCACTTACACGCTTCTTGTTCATTGTGCTAGTGTTTGTCCTATAAACGGCAATAGAGATGTCTTGTGTTTCTCCGCTGTCACCCAAGGGTACTTTGTCACTTGTTTAAGTTCTCTGCATTGAAGCTTTGTAAGACTCCTGTTCCTAGGGAGAGAAGCAGCAGTGCTGAATATCTTTTATCTGTAATCTTGCTGGCGGTAGGCTGATGAAGGCCAAAGTCTGTACAAATCAGTTTGTAATCCAGTGTTAGAGACATCGATAAATCGAAATGTCTTGTGCTGCCTTTAGATAAGCCATTTGCTCTTGAACTTGTGGTTAAAATTTATACACATTTTCAAGAGGGTATTATGATAAGGTTCACTAATTTTTTAATTAATACATTTTTTTTTTAATTAAAAAATGAAATGTATCTTAGAGTGGCCCAAAAATACTGAATGTCTGAATGTCACTGCATTAGATTAAATATTAAACTAAGTGGCATCTGCTAAACAAATTATGCCAGAATAATGTTTTTCTGAGCCATTTTTTCAATGATTTTTAACCTACTAATCTCCAGATGTTTTTTAGTGTGTGCATGAAGTAAGCTTCCCTCAAGTTCACACAGGTCTTCAAGCAGAGTAAAGATAGGTAACCTATAGTTCATCACATTGAGGATGATCTATTTACATTTGGCAATCAGAATGTGCCCATATTTTGTATTAAATTTGAACAATGTATCTACTGGTTTATTAATTTAACCTTAAAGGGATAGTTTACAAAAAAATACAAATTCTGTCATTAATTACTCACCCTCATGTCGTTCTAAACCCGTAAGACCTCCATCCATCTTCGGAACACAAATTAAGATATTTTTTATGAAATCCGAGAGCTTTCTGACCCTGCATAGACAGCAACAGAACTACAATGTTCAAATAAAACAAAAATAACAACTTTATTCAACAATTCTTCTCTTCCACGTCAGTCTCTGCCGCCATTGACGGGAGTACCACAACGCATGTGTGTGATGATGCTTACGCGGGAGCCGGCATTCTGACATAGCATGCGCTGTGGCTTGCTTTCAAGCAGAGCAATGCACACGCATTAATCGTGGTACTTTCGTGAATGGTGGCGGAGACTGACACGGAAGAGACAAATTGCTGAATAAAGTCGTTATTTTTGTTTTCTTTGTGCACAAAAAGTATTCTCATAGTTTAAAATAAAATTATTATTCACTCTGTAGCTGTGTGAAATGGAAAAAAAAAAACAAGGGAATAATGATCTAAACCAAGGGAATCATTTGAGGACCTAAGTCTTACTAATAATTCAAGTCTTACTAATAAAAAATAAATATTTATTGTTTTTGTTTTAAAATCATGGCTTTACAAATGAATGCAATATGTAAGCTGGATTCTCACAATTCAAGTGAGACTGATTACTGGTCTACAATTAACTGTGAAGATAAGTAACATAGACAGATGGAAGTGTAAGTAATTCAAGATGAACGAATATATATATATATATATATATATATTTTTTTTTTTTTTTTTTTTTTTTAAAAAAAAAAAAAAAAAAAAAACTCTAGCTTTCTATTCTACTTGTTTTTCTTTGTTTGTGTATATATATATATATATATATATATATACACACACACACCTTGCTACGTGTACTGCGTTAGGCTAAAGACAGGTGAATCCCTAGGATAAATGTAAAACCAGGAAAATTCTCTAAAGTTAAATTTTATTGGACACAGCTATTAATGAACGCTAAATAATAATTCACCTTATACAAATTATAATTTTAACCATGAAGTCACGACTTCTGTCTTCTGAATATTTAATAAATGGAATCAACTCAGAACTTTAAAAATGCAGACTTAATTTTTCATTTTTATTCTCTGAGGAATGTAAAACGCATAACCCAAGTGACACATCAAATGTCAAGTAGCACTTCAGGAACTGACCTGCTATAAACAAACATATCAGAGCCCTCCTTGAGCGAGGACAAATAATTTTCGCTTTTTTTTATCACATGCAAGAAAAATATATTGATTCCAAAAAGGTTCTGTAAAGAAGAACCACACGGAGCAGGTGCCACCACAGTGATGCCCTCAGCTGCCATAATCCTTCGGTGGTAACTTTAATTAAATGAGAATCTTTAATTAGTCTAGTCAGCAGTGACTGACATTTTGGATGCAATTTGTCATTTGCAGTGAAATGGCACCGTCATGACACAAAGACCACAGGCCGAGATTCACAGATCACTGCACTGTAAGGGTTTCAGATCAATTGCTGTAAACACCAGGGTGTGAAGAGGCTAATATCACAGTGGTTATAGAAAAGAATCAGCCCCTTTAAAATAATCACTTTTTTTTTTTTTTGCTTTGCAGCCTGAAATGAAGACGGACACAGTTTTTGTTTTATCCAGCTGTATTTACTCAGTGCAACTTATAACATCCAAGTGATATCAATAAAACCACTTTGTGGTCAGTTTTGCTGTGTGCTTTGGGTCATTGTCATGTTGGAAGGTAAACCTTCCTCCCATTGACAACTTTCTGGCAGAGGGCAGCAGATTTTCCTCGAGAATTTGATGTTTTTTTGCCCCATCCATTTTTCCTTCCATCTTGACCTGTGCTCTATAACAGGATATTACCACCTCCATGCTTTACTGTAGGAATGCTGGTATTTGGATGGTGAGCTGTATTGGATTTCCGCCAGACATATTGTTTGGTGTTGAGGCCAAATAATTCAATTTTAGTCTCATCTGCCTCAGAATCTTCAAGGTGCGTTTTGGCAAAGCTCAGTTGTGACTGCATGTGGCCTTTCTTGAGGAATGGCTTTTTTCTTGCAACCCTCTCATACAAGCCACATTTGTGATATTGTTGTCACATGCACACAATAACCACTCTTTGTCATAAATTCCTGCAACTGCTTCAGAGTCGCTGTAGGCCTCTTGGGAGCCTCTCTGACCAGTTTCCTCCTGGCTCTTTCATCCAGTTTGGAGCGACGTCCTGATCCAGAGAGGGTCTGTGTTGTACCAATACCTTCCACTTCTTAATAATAGACTTCACTGTGCTTGCTGCAGTTGCACTACCAAGGACTGAAATGTTGGTGTTATAGCTTTCACTTAGATGTTATAAGTTGCACATTGTTGTTATAAGATGTTATAAGTAGCTGTATTTATAAGAGTAAATAAAACATGGTGGATAAAACAAAAACTGTGTCCGTCTTCAATTCAGTCTGCAAAGCAACAAAACGTGATTATTTTAAAGGGGAGTGATTATTTTCTATACACACTGTATGTGAGGTGACATTAAGTCTTTTGATTGTGTGAATGACATGAAACAGCTCATTGAAGCTTTTGGTGATTTTTTTCCCCCACCTGAATAATAGATAGAGACTACAAACTAACATTTTCCTCAGATGTGTAGTGTGAATTATTATTTAGTGTATATTACTAGCTGTGTGAAATTCCATTCATTTTTAAGGTCCATTTACAGGATCCACCATCTTTAGTAGAATAATAAAAAAAATGTTTTAAAGAATTGTCAGCTGTTTTTGTGCACATTATTACTATTAATTCAAAACTTGCCAGCTCCAAAAAGGGTAAAAAGTAATTCATATGACCCTACTGGTTTATGCTAAGTCTTCTGAAGCAGCACGATCATTTTATGATGAACAGATTTAAATTTTCAGAAATGTACACAGACTACATCAAATATGGCAACACAAACCTCAACTAACATCAAATTTCTTTTCTCATTTCATATGATCAAGCACGGTGACATTTGTGAAGTTTATATAGCCATATTTCATTGAGAGTGTATTACATTTTAATTTACATTTTGATCTGATATACCAGTCAAGCCTTTTGGAAATTAATTTTAACTTTAATTTTTACACTTTTTTGGAGCTTGAAAGCTTTGATTTCTATTGACTTTCATTGTATAGACAAGAACAACAAACATTTTCAAAATATAATTTTTCAATGTTTGCAATGACATGAAGGTGAGTAAATGACGGATTGTGTGTGTGTGTGTGTGTGTGTGTGTGTGTATTATCCCTTTAAAAATAAGGGAAACTAACCACAATCATTTTAGATAAAAGTTTCACATTACAAATGAAAGTCGTTCTTTTATGTGTATTTGTTGGAAAGGGATTGCTTCATTCCTGAAAGCTGTTAGGTGACAGGGACAGCGAGAAAGAGGTCGACCGATTCTAATTTGACCTTTAATACTCCCTCTCTCTCTCTCACTGTCTGTTTCTCTGCCTCTGCTGACACTGTTGTTAGACAGTGATGGTCAATGGCCCTTTGACCTTCACTTCTTGCCTGCCTTCAATCTACTGAAAAAAGGCAAGATAACACACAGGCATGATTGTATGCGTGTGTGTGGATGCATGTGTAATTTCAACCTTGACTGGTGTCTGCCTCAGTTCTGTGCAGGCAGGGTTGATCTCCCAGGAGCCTCCAGGGCAGCTACAGGGTGGGAGTGATGCGGGAGAGAGCGAAACCTTTAAGATGACTGACAACTGTCATCCCGTATTGGATCAACCCCTTTCCCTCCCCATCTCTCGTCGCTACCGAATTTCAACAGAAAACAAAGTCCACCTGTTCATGACTCCAACTGACCAGACATTTTAGTGTGATAGGAGAAATGAAATGCGTTAGACGCATTGTGTTTTGCAAACATGCCATTTACCCAGAGGGATTACAGATAATGCAGAAGAACAAACACAGACCCCTGAGTGTTGTTTCTGATTACCATATTGCACTGACTGCCCTTCTGTGCCATTAAAAAAAAAAAAAAAACTCTCACACAGACAACAGTCAAAACTAGTGTCAGTGATTTTGACAGACTCATTATGCTGGCACATTTGATCTCTTTTATTCTGTGCATGTCCGCTATTGCACTTTCTTAGGACGCATCATCTTTAATGTCCTTCTTGCTAAAATTTGAACTCTAATTCAACTTTCCTCCTCCTCTGCTTGTTGTTGTCGTCATCACTGAATGCTCCAAAACAAGCAGATCCAAAAGCATAATTTATTGTAAAAAATCCCAAAACAAAGAATAATCAAAATCAGAGCATCAGAAAACACATAACAGAAAATAATAAACCAGCAACCAAAGGCACAAAGAACCGGGCTTATATGAGGATAAGTTAACAAGGAAATGAGACACAGCTGAATGAATTGAGACTTGATTGTCAAAGCAAAGGGTGATGGGAACTGAAGTCCAGAGAAACAAGCACAGTAAAGAAATGTGCCCTCTAGTGGCCTTACATGGGCACACCAACCAGACATTGTGACATTACCTCCCCTTTAAGGAGCGGATACCAGATGCTCCACCAGAACACAAAAAAGTTCAGGAGGGAGGTGGAAAGGAGGCGGATCAGGGGGGCGGGCTGAGGAACCCACAAAAACTGAGAACAGAAAACCAGATAACAGAACTCAATACTGCAGCAACAAAAGACACACAGAACACGGTATATATAGAGGAGCTAACAAGACTAATCACACACAGCTGGAAACAATGAGATCAGATTGAGAGAGCAAAGGGTGATGGGAAATGAAGTCCAATACAAAACAAACAATAATCCAGAAGAATGCCCTCTGGTGGCTGTCAAGGCATACCAGCTGCTGGCTGTGACATAAACCCCCACTTAAGGATACCAGACGCTCCATAAAAAGTCAAAGAAGTCCAGGGGGGAGGTGGAACGGAGGCGGATTAGGTGGAGGGGGGGTGGGCCAGGCCCGTGTAGTGGAAGAGGGCCTAGAGACAGAGGCAGACAAGGGTGCCAGGGCGGGGCCGGCAGGGCAGGCGACCAGGGCAGAGTCAGGAGCATGGCAGACCGTAAAGGTGGAGCTGACAACCACCTCAGCGGAGCTGACAAGGCAGATGAACAACCTAACGGGCCAGGCAGGACTGAAAAGAAGAGCACAGAGTTTAGTAACAGCCTCAACGGCTGCAAAAGGACAGACGGGCAGCTCAGCAACAGTCTCCTTGACCGTAAAAGGGCAGACTAAGAGTTCAGGAGTGAACTCATAAACTTGAGTGGGCTCTGGAGCGGACTCATAGACTGGTGCGGGCTCTGGAGTGAACTCGTAGACTTGAGTGGGCTCTGGAGTGAACTCGTAGACTTGAGTGGGCTCTGGAGTGAACTCGTAGACTGGTGCAGGCTCGGGAGTGAACTCATAGACTGGAGAGAACTCTGGAATGAACTCGTAGACTTGAGTGGGCTCTGCAATGGACTCATAGGCTGGAACAGACTTTGAGGACTCCCGGACTAGAGTGGGCTCTGGAGTGGAATCTGAGGGCTCCCGGACTGGAGCAGACTCTGGAGTGGGCTCTGAGGGCTCCTGGACTGGAGCGGTCTCTGGAGTGGACTCTGAGGGCTCCTGGACAAGAGCAGGCTCTGGAGTGGACTCTGAGGGCTCCCGGACTGGAGCAGGTTCATGAGTGGACTCTGAATGCTCCCAAGCACGCAGGACAGTCCAGAGTCCAAAGGCAAAGACGGCCTTCTTGAAAATGGCAGCAGCAATGAAATTGGGCAGTTCTGTGGCGAGCTCTGAGATCACCAGAGTCGGGTCCTCCAGGACCACCAGACTCGGGACCACTGGAGTCAGATCCTCCAGGACCACCGGACTCGGGACCACTGGAGTCAGATCCTCCAGGACCACCGGACTCGATACCACCGGAGTCGGGTCCTCCAGGACCGCCAGACTCGGGACCACCAAAATCGGGTCCTCCGTGACCACCGGACTCGATAGCACCACAGTCGGGTCCTCCAGGACCACCAGACTCGGAACCACCGGGGTAGTCATTGCTGCCCTCTTCCTCCTTGACCTTCGCTTGCGAGACAGAGACTGTGAAGATTCATTAGATTCACTTTGTCAAAGCAAAGGGTGATGGGAACTGAAGTCCAGAGAAACAAACACAATAAAGAAACGTGGCCTACTCTAGTGGCCTTACATGGGCACACCAACCAGATATTGTGACAGTTGTACACTGGCAAAATCCTTTTGAAAACACTGTAAACATGTTTTTATCCTTCAACAACCTTTTAACCAACCATTCAGATTTTAGGGTTTGGGTTAACACTGGTTTTCAGGTGTTTAAAACATTTTAGCAGCAATTTCTTAATGATTTTAGGGGTTTGTTAGGGGATAGAGTTTTACTTAGGATTGTTTAGTAGAAAATTTGTTCCAATATAATATGTTGATCCAACATTTCATACTAAGTTACTGGTTTTAGTTTACTTCACAATTTGTTTACACAAATGTGTGGAGTTCATGCAGTTTAAGTGCTGCTGTCATTTAATGCAAAAGGGGGACAGCTCAAATACTGAGACATTCTGATATTCATTTTTTTTTCATTTCAGTCTTTTTTTAATTCAAAGTGACTCAAACTAGTCATATAGTTTAAAGAATAAAAAAATGCATGATAGAAGTGCACTCAAACTTTTGCATGGCACTGTACAGTATGTGATTGTGTCTATACGCAAATGGACTATGAGCTCTGTAAGTCCTACTCTTCTGAGTCAGTCTTGACTAAATCAAGATAGCATACTCCATTAAATTATATTATCCTTAAGATCACAATGCTGAGCTGTTCCATCGTGATGTTTGTTCAGGTCTCATATCAGTCTCTGCTGAGAGAGTTTAATCTTTCACTCTTATCATGGATTTACTCTGAGGAAGAGCCCTAAAATCACACAGTAGGCCTACTTTATTCAAATGCACAAGCTCACACACATACATCATACATTAGAACACAACAGGACATTTTCCTGTTGTTCAGAAGTTATCTGAAGAACATCATGCAACCCACTAACAAAGTTTTGAAACAAATTTGTTGTTAATTATTATTCTGTTTCTGCTTTTTTTGTCAGGTAATCCAGCGGAGGGAGGATGGGTCTGTGAACTTCTTCAGGGAGTGGGACTCCTACAGGGAAGGATTTGGCAAAATCACTGGAGAGTACTGGCTTGGTAAGTTGTGTATTTGTGTTTGTGACAGAGAGAAAGCATGTGAGCATAAACTGTGATTTTTTTTAATTATCAGTGTAAAAAGCTGCCAACACCTCTCAACCACAGACACCTAGACAATTACACCCATTCCTAGGTGTTTCCACACATCTGTGCAGTCACATGTCAGTCCAGCTATCTGTCATTATAATTAAAATTGCAATTATTTATTCTGTTTGCTACATCATTTCAAATTCAAGAAGTAATTTCTGAATGTTGCACCCTATAGACCTTTTAGACCTGCAGAGAGTCATACAGTCAACAGTACACGTCACAGATCTGTCAGGGATTGTGCTATAATGGCAGCCTGATTGTATGGAAGCCCGTTTCCGCCACTGAATAAAAAATAAAAGAGGTAATTGCGACTTTTTATCTCACAATTCTGACTTCATAACTCGCAATTGCGAGTTTATATCATGCAATTCTGAGAAAAAAAGTCAGAATTCTGACTTTATATCTCGCAATTCTGACTTTATAACTCGCAATTGTGTTTATATCACGCAATTCTGACTTTATTTCTCAGAATTGCGACTTTATGTCTCGCAATTGCGAGTTTATATCATGCAATTCTGAGAAAAAAAGTCAGAATTCTGACTTTATATCTCGCAATTCTGACTTTATAACTCGCAATTGTGTTTATATCACGCAATTCTGACTTTATTTCTCAGAATTGCGACTTTATGTCTCGCAATTGCGAGTTTATATCATGCAATTCTGAGAAAAAAAGTCAGAATTCTGACTTTATATCTCGCAATTCTGACTTTATAACTCGCAATTGTGTTTATATCACGCAATTCTGACTTTATTTCTCAGAATTGCGACTTTATGTCTCGCAATTGCGAGTTTATATCATGCAATTCTGAGAAAAAAAGTCAGAATTCTGACTTTATATCTCGCAATTCTGACTTTATAACTCGCAATTGTGTTTATATCACGCAATTCTGACTTTATTTCTCAGAATTGCGACTTTATGTCTCGCAATTGCGAGTTTATATCATGCAATTCTGAGAAAAAAAGTCAGAATTGTGAGATAAAAAGTCACAATTACCTTTTTTTAAATTTTTTATTCAGTGGCGGAAACGGGCTTCCATATGATTGTGTATCATCCCTTAAACATATTTATTTGTTGGTCTAACCTAGAAACTGAAAAGCACTGAATTAGAGCGCTAAACATCTATCTCCACATGATCTGTGGATGAGCAGCAGCAACTCTTTCCCTCTGCTTTTCTTCCACTCCATGTAGCAAGCGGGAATCAAATCAACAAGTAAGCCCAAATTGCCGTGTTTACTGTTTTTGCAAGCCAAAATGACTTTTGACAGCCAAAGCGCTATAATCATGCTCTTAACCAGCAGAGAGGTTTAAACTAGAATCATTATTGTGTTTGTTGGTCTGCGTGAGTGTTTTTGTTCCTCTGTATGCTTGATGAGATGAGCAGTGGCGACTGGCTTGTTGTTCTCTGCTAAGATACAGAGAGAGAGAGGATGTACAGGGAATTTAAAGGACATAACTCAAACACACACTCACACACAGAATGTGTGAGGTCATAAATTGGTGCAACGGATGCAGGAAGACAGATGGATGTGGCATCAGTCAGGCCCATGGGAACGTGGAAGAAGATACAGTTGTTTCTAATGCTGCCACCCCACTTCTGCTGGTGTGGCCAAGTGAGGCACTTGTGCTTCAGGGCATACTTATACATGGAAATAGATTCTCATTGTCTTTCCAAATGTTAAGTAGATTATCATCAAAGAGACATACAGTTTGGTTTAGTCAAGTGTGAACTTACATACCCTGTTTCTCTGCACAAACTCTTTGTTAGCTGCGTTGCAGAAGGTTGGCAGTCATTGCAGTTTCTATAGTGTCCTGTTCTGCTTATGCCCCACAGGCTGAGAGAGGGACAAGAGTAGCAGGCGATATTATAGTGTCCATAGTGGCCGTGTATAGCTTCTCACACTCATGGACATTGTTTACCCTTGAGATAAAACTTACATCATATTCCTTTTAACCAATCAAATTCCCTCATGACTGATTTTTCTTCCTTATCCTTGACCCTCCATGTCATCAAACACTTCCACTGAAGGCTCATCAGAGTTATGGTGATGGCAGAGGCTGCTCTTGTTGGATGAAATGGGGCTAATTTTATGATATACAGTGGTTGAATTTTGAAAAATAGAGCTTCCCCTCCCATTTCAGTCTAGGGCTGCAATCTTTGCCAAATTACAAAACTGCTTGAGCTCAAAAGTACAGGTCTACCAAGCTGACTTATATTGATTTAGTGATTATTTTTTATTTTTGGCAGCATGCACTCCTTTAGGATTGGAGTTAAATGTATATTGCTTGTAGCATAGCAGTACCTCAATTGCACTGATTTTATGCAGTTTTTTTATTTAATTTTATGTCTGAAAAGAAGCAGGAGTCATAGACCTCCTTTCATGAACCTGCGTTATGTTACCATCATTAATTAGATTTACTTGAAAAGTCACAAACTTTTTTTAAACCTTTGACTTAACGATTTTCAAGCAATAAGGACAAAGCCAGGCAGCATCATACTCAACAAAGGACAGGCGGCAAGGATTGTGAAGTCATTCAGTTCTCTTTCATTTTTGTAGTTCATCTGTTATGGTCAATAGAAATGTGGGAGAGAAAGATGAAATGAAAGAGGTCATACGTCAGATCAAAGAAAAATATAAAAATAGTTTTTCTTTATTTTTCTATTTTATGGACCCAGTGAGTCAGAGAAAGAGCATAGAAAAAAAGAAAGAAAGTGCATATTAGATCAAGTACTGACTGACGCAATGTACACATGCTTAAAGTTTCACACAGACATTCCATCTATGACTAACAGCTCGAACATAGGTTCATATAATACAGTATAATGGCCAGTAGGAGGGTCATGTGTTGAAAAATCCCTTTGATGTGGGACTTCAAGGCAAGATCTTCTTACAGTCAAAGATGTACATTCTATAAATCAAGAAAGATTCTCCTCTCTCTCTCCCACCTAACATTCAAGTTTTTAAATATAATTTTATATTGCAATAATTTCACATTCAATAATCAAGATGAAGCAGAAACAACATAAAGACATTATATTTTAAATATGTGTTTAATGGCATCTTTTTTATGACTGAAGGCAAGTATAACTCATACCAATACTGCTGTCTACTACTGTTGTCTCTATAAAATAGTTTTCTTTTCACTAATATTCAGCCATTTACTATTGCCATTCAACATTACAGTATAATTGAGAGCTATCAATTCTAACATTTCTTAGACTTTAAAAAATAACAACTTCTTCACATAAACCCATTATAATAAATGTCATTCGTAGCTACCTGTGCCTCCAACAGGTAGGAAATACACAGAAATTGAATAAAGTTATCAAACACTAAATTCTAAACGAAATATAGAGGAATCCTTAAAGCTACAAAAGCTATTGATTTCCTTTTTTTCTTTTGTTCTTTGATTAAGAGACATCACAGCTGCTGGGTTATTAGGTTAATTTGGCTGCTTAATTTTGGATCTGACACGCATCGAATTTTCTCACAGCTCTTTACATTTTCTTACTCACTTCAGGTTTTAAGGTCTCTACTAATAAGCTGACGAGTTGAATCGGGTGTTAGATGAGGGAGACAGTGCTGGGCTGCTCCAGAACAGTTTTGAAAACCACTGCATTTCATAGACATGTTCTAAAATATGACTCATATATAGCAAATACTTAAATGCATGTACAGTTTTAAGGTAGATTTAATCGCCTTTTTGGTAACTTCATGACTTAACTGATGACATAAGTACAATATTGCATGCTTGTTGTTTCTTTTGCACTTTAATATGAAATGGTATAGGCTACAGCACGCACCACCCCTTTTGCGCGTGCAATTGAAGAGCATGTGCTACCAGCACAGTATAATGGCTGACAGGACAGGAAAATTAGTTTTTACCTGACAACATCTCATCTGATTGCAGTTCACTGTTGTTCTACTAAAGCTCCCTTGTCACTTGTACCTTTTTCACGCTTGTTTGACTTGCACCTGGCGCTGAGGCGAAGTTGGAGTGCGCATCTGAAAAGTCTGCTGTTTGATGTGGTCGTAAATATGTTCTGCATCTAAATAAACGCAATTCTTGTCAAGAAAAAAGAGTGGGGTGGCCAAGCTTAGCTCCGCCCCTGCGCTAATTGCGTTAAATATTTTTAACGCGTTAAACTGAAAAAAATTATCGCATGCGTTAACGCATTAATTTTGACAGCCCTAATACAGTGTATATATATATATATATATATATATATAGCCAACTAAAATTACAAATTAAAAAAAAAAAAAATGTAATGTAATGATTATTTTGCAAAAATGATTAAAGATTTATTCCGCATGTGGAACAGTCCTTAAGACACTTGTGGTTTGAAATTAATTGGAAGGCAATTAATGTCACAGTTAAAATAATTTTGGACATTAAAGAGACCTTTCTACTGATGTTGAAAAACACCAGAATAAAGATGCCCAGATGCCCAGCCCGGCTGATCGTCCTCACAGTGTCAAACCAAGTGTACCTCCAGACGTGTCCGGGAAATTGCAAGTGCCTTGGTGGAAGAGGGAAGTAACATCTCACAGCAAGAACAGTCAAATCTGGTTCAGTCCATGAGGATGAGATGTATTGTAGTAAGTTGTCATTTTTGGGTGAACTATTTCTTTAAAGCAGGGCAGGAGTCTGAATATCAGATGGTTTATAAAAGCTCTTTAGACTGGGCCAGTGATGGCAAACTGTGGTAATCTCTACTAAACTATTACAGCTCCAGCAGCTTTGTGTTGCAGTGTGTAGGTGGTTCACAGAGTGTGTGAGTTAGTTTTTTGTCTACAGTGTGGCATCTATAGCCAATGGCCCCCACTGGGAATACAGCTTAGAGGGATAGTTTACCCAACACTACAGTTCAGCAGAAATGGGGAATCTAATATTTTCTAAACTACACAAAATTATAGCAGTCTGAATCAGGGAATTTCAAAGGTTTTGATGCCATTAATTCACAGATTCATTGCAAAATTTAACCATCATAAAGTGAAAGTTTATCATTTGTATGTGTTTTGTCTTGCCAATTTACACATTCAAATAATTTCAAACCATTCCAGTGCAAGAAGAGACACAAGAGAACTCAATTCAGTATTTGTGTGCTTTTTCCTGTGCATAAAGCTGCACACACCCGAAGCGTGCACACACACAGAGGCTCTCCTCTTTCGCATCTCCTTGCGTTGTATGTCATCTCTGTCCATTTTAAACACTTTTTTCCTCTCAAATCCCCAACCCCTTCTCATTCTGCAGCTCTCTCTCTCCTTAATAGCCTCCATTAGTGTACTAATCATCTCTGTTAATCATCTTGTTTTGCTCTTGGATCACTCTCGGTGGAAATCAGTGCATTTTTGTCATGTTTTCAGCACTGATTGTGGGAGAAAATCAGCACAATTCTTCAGAAAAGATTTAAATATGCTAAAATATGTTAAATGGAGCTTAGAGTACTACAATCTATCGGTTGCTGAAAGCATTATTAAATTAGTCTGAATGTTATTTAAACAACATCAGAGATGGAAAAAATACATCTGAAGCCGGCCTACGTTTTTTTTTCCCCTTTTTTTGTGGCTTGTTATAGAGCTGTTTTGGGCACCTGTCATACTAACTAAAGACCAGCTTTGCCACACCGGGAGACCATCTTAAACCAGCTTATTGGGACAGTTCACTCAAAAATGTACCTACACTCATGTCATTCCAAATCTGTATGACTTTGTCTTCTGTGGAACACAAAAGAATATATTTTGAGAAATGCCTCAGTGTTTTGTTTTATTTTTGTAATTTTTATATGTTTTTTTTAAAGTATGTCAAAGTTTTTTTTTATGTATGTCAACTATCAATTTAAGGCTGTGTGTTTTTGTCAGCAGGAATGTATTCAAAATTCTTTCAAAATGCAGTTATATGGAGGAAAATTGATAGACCATTCAATTTTATGAATGACTCGTATATACTCTGTGTAAATCTGCTGAGCTCTTATATTATTAAGCTGCAGTTCTACCTTTGATTCAGCAAATATGACCCCTGTGATACTGTATCATCAGCATGACCTCTCATCTTTTTGTTTGCCCATCTTTTGATATGGCTGTAGATCATGTACTGAGAATCTTTTTTTTCTGGAACTCATAAAACTGTAGACTATAATACAGTGTTTTATCTGTTCTCTGTAGTAATATTTTGATTTGCTCTTGAGGTTTTCATCATGGCAACTTCTTGAAACCACATTTTCAAGAAAAAGAAACATGTAATGTACTGTAAGAGTTCATCTTATTTAGTCTGAAGGATTTCCATTGCTAGTCAGAAAAAAAGGAAAATTTCATCGGTTGTTTTGAATAATGATTACTAAAGGTACATTGTAAATGTTTGGAAAGACAGATTATGTCTCAAATGGAACTCGTCTCTGACTCTGGCTAGATACTCTGGTTTTGCGTACAGCTCTGCTGAGGAGTCATTTCTCTAGCTCTGCTCTCTGCTTTTGAACATCTTCAAACTTGTGACACGCACTATGTGTCAGGAAGTGAGCTAGAGACTATATAGCTGCTTTTCCCCCTCAGGTGTCACTTTTTCTGAGCTGCTCTTCAAACTTAGGTTTTCCTTCTGTAACTGGATTCTAGAACACAGTGAAAATAGGTGATGAAACCTCATCCACACTGATTCAGAGCTCACTGGTGTAGCTCAGGGCATCCATCCCACTGTTTTCATCTAGTTTTGCTCCTCAGGACACATAAGAAGCTACATTATTGATTGAGGCCAAAAACAAAACCATAACTTCATTACAGAAAAGAGGATTTTACATGCTCCACAGCTATTGAAATGTTCTTTTTTTACTATTTCTGTCATGACAACTCTCTGAGAGTTTTAGCATGGTAATGTACATGACGGTGTTAATGTGTTTAGTCTTGGCGGAACAGATCTTCTGCCAATACATCCACAGACATGCTGCTGTGAGCATGTAAGAAATACTGCTGTTGCACATATAACATGAAATAACCCCCATGTATAACATACATAAAATCACCCCATAGCAGATCTACACAGGTGGAGCTGGGGAAGGTGGAGGGTTTCTGATATGTGCTGCAACTGCTACAGCAAGCTCTAGCCGAGTATTTGAATGTTAAGCAGCAATCTCATTGGCTGCTTTTACGAAAAGAACTAGTCAGCTGTGCCATGTGAATAATGATGCCGTTATGTCAGATTGTGTTACAACCGGTGTTAGAACTTTGTATACAAGTGTGTGTGTGCGTGCGTGCGTGTGTTGCTCGTAGCAAAAAAAATAACAACTCAAACAAACAACTCAAGAACTGTTACTTATTAATTGGTTTACTGTAACGATTCATCCACTGAAGGTGAGTGTAGTGAGAACCCAAGTGCAGTTTTATTTACAAAGGTGATCCAAACATCCAAACAATAATCCGAGACTTGACTTGACATGAACAGACTTGACTAGAACAGACTTGACTAAAACAGACTTGACTTGGCATGACCAGGACTCACCAACAGCGGGTTACAACTTCAATACACGACAAGCAACAATGGCAACATGATGGCTACTTATAGCAAACAAGAGGGTCACATGACAAGAACAAACCAATGGGAACAAGGCACATGACTAAAGCAACCAATGAGAACATAACACAGACAAGGGAATCACATGACTAGACAATAACCAATGAGAGCATGACACATACACAAGGCAGAGAGACATGAGGCAAGGGAAGCATGACACTAACAGCAGGAAACAATTACAAAATAAAAGACATGGAAAACATGAACATGACAAAACCCAAACACCACATTACACTTACATGTTATTAAAAAAATTACAATTACAAATGGATGTAAATGAAGTTATGGTGATTACTTTGATTAAGGTTTTTACATTACCCAAAATTAATACAGACATTTGCCACCATTTTATTTTATTCTAGAATTTATATTATTTATTCTACAAACCAGAATATTGCATTAATCTGGTTTTGGAAATCAGGTTAAAAGTGTCGCCGGAAACATAACAACGGTTAACATTTATCTTGCATTTTCAAAAGCTCTTTACAGTGGTCACCAGAAAAAAAATATGAGAATGAGAATGATACTTTTTGCCGATTTGTGAGTGTGCGTGTGGATTCTTTATCACAAACCTTTGAATCTTGTCAACACGTTGGTGTTTTTTGTGTGTCCCTCCCCCCCGAGCTTCTCCCTTTGAAGTCTGTGGGAGATCCTTTCTGTTCTTCTCTCGTCTTGATGGGAAAGAAAGAGAGAGAATAGACAGGTGTTCAAAGACACCCCTCCACTTTCTGCCCTCTACACTGCCCTCCATCTCTCCATCGCACTATTCATGCCTCTTGTTCATTCTTCTTCACCAAACGCACACTTCACGTTGCTTCCTGTGAGTTCTTTATCCTCTACCCCTTATTTCTTTCTTTTTCTTTTGCATGGAGTCACATATATAGAGAAAAAGCATTATGAATATTTTAACATGCAGAAATGTCACTGAAAGAGGACAGAAAGAGAAAAAGATAGAGTGTATTGATTCAAGTGATGTTTCTGTTTCCTGGAGTAAAACCATGAGGATGTGGAAAAATGTCTTGAGAGATATTTATAACTACTCAATGCATTTTCCTCACAACATACTTTTCAAATCTAAGCAAATAAATCATTAATATTTGAACCTTTTACCATGGCAAAAAGAAAAGTATAGCTGTGCACAGTCTGTATAAATTGTTAATGAGCCAGACTATTGTTTCACTCAAATCAGGTGCAAATTGCAGACATTAACATATTAATCAGAATCCAGATGCTGTCTTTTGTCTGTTTAGCTGGCAGAAGATGGAATATAGCACCATTATTTAAATGACTAACAATTTAACATGTGTTTATTATGCACATCTAGAATAAATGTTTTATGTTTCCTGTTTTACTATGATATCTGTATTCGTTGAGAGTGTGTTTGTGTGTGTGTATAGTAACCTAGAGGAGCTTTGAAATGTTATGTATTGCTCTGACCCAATTTTTCCCTGCATAATTGCAGGAATATGTCATTTTTAGAGTGGTATTTATCACAGATGTGCTGTGTGACTGCCGGTGCCCGTAGGCTTTTTATTGTGCTGCTCTCTTAAATTTGTGCTCAACACACAATCCGCTTTCTGCCTCAATATATCAGTGTCTATTTATGTTTACTGTTAAATGGGAACTGCCCAGGCTTCACGGGTGTTGACTGCCCATATCACAATAGCAGGGCATCTGTCAGAAGTCACAGAATGTGCACTTTAGAAGAGCGAGAGTATATATGATCTATCATGTGCATTTTCTAAATATGTGTGCATGGGGGTTTGCTTAGCTGTGGTTTGGGGACTAATGTGTCCCCAGAGGTCAGATAAATCTGGCAAAATCTCCTTTTAGGGACATTTGAGGATGCCGTCCATTGGGTAAATTGGGGTTAATTGAATTGGGTTTTGTATAATTACATTTTTGTTATATATACAATTTTTCATATGTATAATATAATATAATAAAAAAATGTATGCTGTTTGAATGCAATGTAAGTTGCCTTGGATCTTGCATCTACTAAAAGCATACAGTAAATGTAGTTAATACAATGTGTTTATGAAAAGATTTAATGTTTATCCTAAACATTATGTCTTCAGTCTGCTTTTGTCAAGGAGGAGACAGTGATTATGCTTTTCATCTCTGATGATTTTGTTGCAAAAATGCATAAGAGACTATATATTTACTAGACCATTCATAATATAAGCATTACATGAACAAAGTGAAGAACCGTAATGATTCCCTGCTCTTATGTGGAATTTATATATTATCTTTCATCGTAATTTCTGCTTTAGTTCGTAATAAACAAAGAAGAAACATTTACCTAATAAAGCCATCCAGCAGCACACTCTGACTCACATTCACGCTCTCTTGTTAATTGAGCAATCAGTATGATAATTCAAGACAAAATGCAGCTTAACTCTTACGTTTGAAATTACTTCACAATAATGTTTAATTGATAATTCAGGCACACCTGAGTTTTATGCGCACAGACTTGCCTGTTTGGCCCCTTCTTTGGTAGAAAAGCAAGAAGGGTGAAAAATACTCCCAATGTTTAATTATTCCAAACGAGCCTCAGGGAAAGTCTCAAGGGTTTTAATTAAGCCTGAATTAAAGTTATGTAAATTGCATGTGAAAGTAGCAGGGTTCTTTTCCTCTTTGCAAAAATAAATAATTTTATTTATTTATTTATTTTTTGAATGAAGCAAAAAGAGACTCAGTTTTGTATGCACTGATGGAAAGCTGCTGTTCCCTATCGATACTTCACTCGTACTGCGTCTTGCTTAAGGTGCTAAGGGTAAAACTCCTTTTTCTCAGAATACTGAAGCCTTTTTCAATCACGCAGTGAAACTGCATGGCCATTGGTTCGTGCAGTGTATTAAAAACGAACCAATGGCTTGGCTATGGAGCTGCACGAGCCTATGGCGGCTCAGCCCACCAGAGCCCACCAATTTGGGCGGGCATCTGGCTATATAAGCGTGCACTTCGCCATAGGATCCTCAGATTTATTCTCCTTCAGCGACGACTACAGATCTTCGCACTACGAGACTAAAAAGCCTTCGCCATGAACAAGCCTCGCAGCGGATCAAGACCCCTCTCTGCTCGGCTGACTTCGCCGCTCTTCAGCTGCTTTCGGCGTCTGCAGCAGCATGGTCTCCTGGTCCCCTGCCGCTATCCGGCGACTATAAGAGCAAATTTCTAGAGCAAATTTCCGGCGTTGTTACAAATGCCGCGCCGCTACTGTCGCTCGTACAGGGCTACCTTGCAGCTGACGGTCATGGCCAGTGCATTTCATGCTTGAACGCTGCCCACGCTGAAGCTGCACTTAACGAGACGAAATGTCCCCATTGCGAGGATATGAGTCTCTCCCCTCTGCGCTCGTGGATAGCTTTCTTTTCAGAAAGTGACTCCACCCCTCGCGCCCTCCCGCTTCCTTCCTCCCAGGAACCTGTGAGGAAAAAGCAGCGGGGCAGAGGATCTCAGCGCTCGGTGACGAGTGAACTCATGCCGGCTGAGCCCCCACATGTCTCACTCTCTCCACATAGAAAAGCTTCCCCCGTCCTCTTCTCTCACCTGGACCAGCATCCCTCTGCGGCTGCGAGCGATCTGGTTTCATTCGGTGGGAGTGAGTGTGACGCCATGGACGACGTTGTGTCTCTGGCTGCCTCAGATGCGGAGGAGCTGTCGGGCTCGACTTTCGAGCCCGCCCCCCTGCCGTCTGCAGAGCCCAGCGCTGCCAGCACAGGCATGGATGCCAAACTCTTCCGCATTCTGTCTGAAGCTGTTCAAGAGCTGGGTTTGGATTGCCGTGCAGGACTACTTCAGCACTTGCTGGAAGGGCCTACTCATCTGCTGGACAAGCAGCCTCGGCGCTTCACTCCATGGCGGTCCTCCAGGTCCTTCAGGCCAAACTTCTCCAGAAAATGGACGAGTCTGGACCGGACCCCGCGGCTTTCAAAGAGCTACGCAGTTCGACCGACCTGGCTTTACACGCCACAAAGATGACAGCTCAGGCGATCGGTAGATCCATGGCCAGCCTTGTGTTGCTTGAGCGCCACCTATGGTTGACCCTCACAGAGATCAAGACCGTGGATAAAGTCCCCTTACTCGACTCTCCGGTCTCCTTACCGCTGTTATAGTGAGAAAAATAAAACACAAACATTTTCAAAAAGAGAGCAAATTTCCTCTTCCGCATTTCACGAGCGTTGGGTCCCCGCATGGCTGCCTGTCGTTCGATCAAACCCAACCCCTTGCCACGCAGGCCGAGGACTGGCGAGCCATCCCCGGGGTGTCAAGGTGGGTTCTGGGGATAATAGAATGAAACTCTTCCGCATTCTGTCTGAAGCTGTTCAAGAGCTGGGTTTGGATTGGTCTCCGCCGGAGGAGCCCACCCGCAGCCGCCTGGACGAATGGTTCTTACCGAGGCACCGTCAAGCCCCTTGACAACGAGCTTCTCCATTCTTCCCGGAAGTACACGAAGAGATCACCAGATCTTGGCGCGCCCCTTACTCGGCCCACCTGCGTACCTCCTCTTCGTCTGCCCTCACTACGGTCGACGGCAACAAGGTTATTCACTGCAATTCGCTCGAAGACCCCCACGATTCTGCGGCGTGGTCTCCACCTCGGTTCAGAGTGAGGATGCACACGTCCTACGCGCTGAGGTGATTAATTTACTGGCGAAAGGAGCCATAGAAATGGTTCCTCCAGCGCAGAGCGAGTCAGGCTTCTACAGCCGTTAATTTTCTCGTCCCCAAAATGGATGGCGGCCTAAGGCCCATCCTAGATCTCAGACACCTGAACTGCGCCCTCATGAGACTTACATTGAAGCAGATCCTCTCGCAAGTGTGCCTACGGAACTGGTTCTTTTCGCTGGATCTGAAAGATGCCTACTTTCACATCCAGATAGCCCCACACCACAGGCGGTTCTTCAGATTCGCCTGCGAGGGAGTGGCATATCAGTACACGGTCCTTCCCTTCGGACTGTCCCTAGCTCCCCGCACTTTTACAAATTGCATGGATGCGGCTCTTTCCCTGCTGAGACAGATGGGAATACGCATCCTGAATTATCTCGATGACTGGCTCATCCTCGCCCAGTCAGAGAACGAGCTAGTATCCCACAGATCCTTACTCCTCAGCCACTTACAGTGCCTGGGACTCAGGGTCAACTTTGCCAAGAGCGCGTTGTCTCCCAGCCAACGGATATCGTTCCTGGGAACAGCTCTCGACTCAGCCAGAATGACAGGTAATCAGGCGAATCAAGGAGCGGAAACACAGGGTTCTGTTGGTGGCCCCGCTCTGGAGGAACCAATACTGGTTCGCAGAGCTGTCCTAGCTGCTTCTAGCAGCCCCATGGCCCATCACCCTGAGTGCTTATAGCAGCCCCGTGGCGAACAGAATGATATGGCACCCCCAGCCCGAACTGTGGGCCCTGCACCACTGGCCTCTCAACGGGAGCCTGCGGACCTCCCCGAGAGCATGCTAAACACGATATCTCAGGCTAGAGCACCCTCTACGAGGCGGCTCTATGCCCTTAAATGGTCTGACTTCTCCGCCTGGTGTTGCACTGGATATTCGGCAGCTCGCGGCCTCATTCGAAATTGGAGCCCTTTGCCCTCGCAAAGCGTTTCAGAAAATGTTGGGCCTCATGGCCTCTGTGTCTCCAGTACTTCAGCTGGGCCTGCTTCGCATGCATCCCCTTCAGTACTGGCTAAAACCACGAGTTCTGTCCCACGCCTGGCGCCATGGACGCATGCGTGTCAAGGTAAGCCGGGCCTGTGTAGCAGCCCTGGCCCCTTGGAAAGACTCTCAGTGGATGGATCGGGGCATGCCCCTGGGTATGGTCTGCAGAAGGAAGGTAGTCTCGACAGACGCTTCCAACACGGGTTGGGGAGCTCTGTGCGATGGCAAACCGGCTTTCGGCCATTGGTCGAAAGAGGAGAGTCGACTTCACATCAACTGCCTGGAAATGTTGGCAGTGTGTTTTGCCCTTCGCACCTTCCTGCCAGACCTAAGGGGACACCACGTGCTAGTCCGCTCAGACAGCATGACAGTGGTGTCATATATAAATCGCCAGGGCGGTCTCTCCTCGAAGCGCCTCTTCATTCTGGTAGACCCAATTTCCTGCAACATATCTCTGATATTGTCCTTCCTGTAGGAGCTGTTGGATAAAGGTCATTCCCCTTCCATGCTCAAGGTCTATGTAGCAGCCATAGCAGCTTCACATGCTCCTATAGCTGGCCAGTCAGTGGGCAGGAACAACCTTGTTGTTCGATTTTTGAAAGGGTCTAGGAGGCTCAACCCACGTCGCCCTGTCACCGTCCCTACATGCGACCTGCCTACGGTGTTGAGTGCTCTGAAGAGCCCTCCCTTTGAGCCGCTACAGTCTGTTGACCTTCGTCCCCTGAAGCTAAAAACCGCTCTGCTACTGGCGTTAGCATCGGTAAAGCGTATGGGTGATCTGCAGGTGCTATCGGTGAGCCCTACTTGCCTCGAATTCGGGCCTAACGACTCAAGGGTCGTCCTGAAGCCGAGGCATGGTTATGTACCTAAAGTGCTCTCGACTCTGTTCAGAGCACAGGTCATAGCTCTTTCGGCACTTCCTCCTTCGGAGCAGGACCAAGAGCTAAATCTACTCAGCCCCGTCAGGGCATTGAGGATATACATTGAGCGTTCCGCCCCGTTCAGACGGTCGGATCAGCTTTTTGTATGCTTCGGTGACCGCACCAGAGGGTCTCCGGTCATGAAGCAGAGACTTTCCAAATGGATTATTGACGCTATAAAGCTAGCATACTCGTCTTTGGGCCTTCAATGCCCCATGGGAGTAAGAGCCCACTCTATGAGAGCCGTTGCCTCTTCCTGGGCTTGGTCTAGCGGAGTTTCCATTGCAGAGATTTGTGCGGCGGCCGGCTGGGCCTTGCCGTCTACATTTACCAGGTTTTATAATCTGGACGTCCCGGCTTCACAAGCTCGGGTCCTTTCTGCTTAATGGACTTACTCTAGCAAACCAGTGCTAAATCAGGCATTTGCCTTCTCGGTACGCTCTTGGCCCCCACTGGGTTCCGAGGCTGTACAATTTTTCTGGGAACGATTACTTAGCTCCAGGCCGACCTCTGTGAGTTTGGCCCTATTGCTTTCTGTGGGGCTTCCCTGCAATTACTTGGTCCCTCTGGGCCCTTGGTGCTCAAGGCAAGTTTAAGCATTTGTCATTCCTCTAACATAGCATGGCGGGATTGTACTGGTGCCCCTTAGCGTCTTAAGCAAGACGCAGTATGAGTGAAGTATCGATAGGGAACGTACTCCGCTGCCGAGCCATTGGTTTGTTTTTAATACACTGCACGAACCAATGGCCGTGCAGTTTCACTGCATGATTGAAAAAGGCTTCAGTATTCGGAGAAAAAAGAGTTTTCCCCTTAGCATCTTAAGCAAGACGCAGTACTCGTTCCCGTATCTCAGGGAACCGAGGTTACGTTAATAACCAAGTACGTTTCCCTCCTCTGGTTTTCTTTATCAGTTTTCCTTGTCCAGACACGCATGTTTGTAGTCACACTGTGCCCTGCACGTCAAATTGATTTTGATAATTTAACTCAGTGTTTATATGTAAGAACAGTGCTGCAAGACTTTTCCTATCTGGTGTTTGTGGGACTAGTGCTGGAAATGTGATACAAAAACAACAAAATGTGAAAAGAGCGAGTCTCCCCTACGACGTGGTTGTTTTCCATGCAGCTTTAATGCATAGTAGCCATGTATGAATTTTTAAAGTATGCATTTGCTCTGCATAATAATAGATGTTTGAGCATTTCAGTGTTTTATTGCATTGCTTTATATGCAAGCCACAGAAAGTGAAAATGAACCTAGGTACTAGGGATAGGAAAAAATAATGTTATTTTTGCGATTAATATTGGCTATTTAACACGTTACAAATAATTAACATAATTAATGCAGACTCAGTTTTTTCTGGTCACTGAGGCTATGATTGTGGGGTTCACCACTTCCTGTGCTGTGGCGTTTTATTCTCATGCTGCATTATGCATTTGTTTACTTGGTTGTTGAAAATCCATCTTCAAGATTAAGCCACACAGCTGTAAGTGTGGATAGAAGAGTCAATATTTTGCTAATGTGTATAGAAAGGACAATGGATCCATATAAAAATATGGATGCTAAATGTTTTGACTAGTAATTTTATTACATATTTAACAAAAGAATGCATTGAGAAGATCTGAAGTGAAACAAAACAGACATCTCATTAAAATAGGAGAGCAGAAAGAGCAATGATAGACAGAAACATCAAGTTCATTTTCAGAAATAAAGGCAAAGCTAAAAGAGACTTTTATTTTAATCGGTTTATGTGATGATCATTGTAAGTGTATTAAAATTATTATTTGAATATATTCATTAAGTTGTTGTAAAGGATAAACAAGAACAGTACTCTGATTATTTGCAGTTTGCTTACTAAATGTTAAAATTATTAATATATATTCTTAAATGGTTGTAGTCATTTTATGCTCAAAATCTTAAAAAAAAAATCCATTTAACAAAGGTATTGGCAATATAGCCCTGATAATACTTAATAGTACTTTAAAAAATCCATTAAACAAATATTATTATTTTTTTTAACTCTTTTGTTTATTATAAATATTTTACATGATTCACAGCCCTAATACATACTTTACACTCATAATCCAATTACACTCGCTATGACTAAAAATAATTATCTTTCTTTCATCAGGGTTGAAACAAATCCATGCTCTGTCTATCCAAGGAAACTACGAGCTGCGCATAGATCTTGAAGATTTTGAGAACAGCACAGCTTTTGCACAGTATGGCGTGTTTGGAGTTGGGCTGTTCTCTGTTGATCCTGAGGATGACGGTTACCCCCTCACCATTGCTGATTACACCGGCACTGCAGGTACACACACATATTTACATATTTACAGACCGTGGATCAATATCTTCATTATTGTGTAAATAGTATGCCTTATTTAAATCACACTTAATATTCAAGAAACTTTGAAAGGCCCAGTATGCAAATCAGTTAGCAAGATTATATCTTTGTCAAAAATAAGTGCTTATTCATTCAGATAATTGGTCAACTTCAGTGCTTGATGGCATAGACAGGATAATTATGGCACTTAATACCAGTGGTGGAAAGAGTACTGAAAATTTGTACTTAAGTACAAGTACTGTTACATTGCTGAAATAATACTCAATTACAAGTAAAAGTACTGATGTCAAAACAGTACTTAAGTAAAAGTACAAATTACTCTTCTCAAAAACTACTTAGAGTACTAGTTACTAGTTACTTTTTAGCTGGTGATATTTAATGAATTACCAAAAAATATTCATTCATATCAAAGATCTATGTGGATAATAGCTACTTTTAATTGGTTAAATTGGTGGTCACGATACAGAAATTTCTCACTTCAATACCTTAAAATATATAAATATTAAAGTATCCAGTTCCCGTGAACCGGAAGTTGCAACTGACTTTTGAATATTGAATATTGAATAAAGGGCGGAGTTTTATTGTGGTGCACCTCCACTCCACCTCTTGCTCATAGCAGATTCACGGATTGGAGTGGTTAAGAATATCTGCTTGTTACATCTGATATCACGCTTCACCGCTTCTGGGTCCTAACGCTCTGCCAGACACCCTGCTTAGCTTAAATATGTAATATTAATTAAGTAATGCTCATAAATGGCTGCTGAGATAGAATTCTCAAGTGAAATGAGCAGAGGCTTGGACCCGGAAACAGCAGTCCTTACGTCACGACTTAACAAGAGGATTCTCCCGATGGCAGACAATTTTTATTTTTTCCAGTGTACTGACTTGCACGGTTTAATTGTTCACCACAAGACTAGTAATGTACACTAAAAAAGTAAGTAGGGTCATTTTTGATTTCATGACGACTTTTTCAACAATCATTTTCAATACCATTGGCAAAACTACCACATACATCCAAGTCTTCTCAAAAGACATGTTCACTTTATATGATGAACAATTTTATTTACATACACATAAACATTGATCAATTACCATTACAAACATCTCAATCTTAAACATTTGCTCATTCTGTATATTTGAAATAGGGTAACTTTGTTGCAAAAGCTTACAGCACAAGGAAGCTTGATTTCAACTTTGATTTCAAACTGAAT
>NW_015542476.1:66465-72604 GCF_001515605.1 Sinocyclocheilus anshuiensis
CACAACCTGATTAATATTCATGAATCCAGTAGCTCATTAATCCTTAGTGCGTTTTATATTGTTCTTATTAATTCGTATCATTATTATCTTATCAGTATTTTTGATTCCCCCCCCCAAATAAAGGTCAAATAAAGGTATATATATATACCTTTATTTGACCCTCTAACTCTAACACTTTCTATTCTATTTTAATTCTACTTTATCTACATTTATCTTCTTTGATCAATTACCATAACAAAAATCTCAATCTTAAACATTTACTCATTCTGTGTATTTGTGTCTTTAAAATAGGGTAACTTTGTTGCAAAAGCTTACAGCACAAGGAAGCTTGATTTCAACTTTGATTTCAAACTGAATTGAATTTACAGAAAAAGACGTACACAGTCAGTAATAAAATTATAAAACAAATGACCTCAATTCAGTTGAGGTATTTGAAATATGACAAAATGAATTTTTATAAGCAGTGATTTAAGAGCCATATTGGCTATGCTATTTATTTAGATAAATGGAACATCAGATGGCTTTGACCTGTAATGTCTGTACAATAATAAAATTTCTAGTAGCATTTTCATCGGTCAGGTGTGGATCTATTCTGAATGGTTGATAACTTTTGACAAAGTTTAATAATTTGCAGTGTAATAATTTAATAATTAATCATTTCTCTTAGGAGCAAAGAGAAAGAATTTCTACTTTAAAAGCACGGAGAGATCGCGATTGCACACAGTCCGAGTGCGTACAAGCAATATCGGAGTGAGAGGACAGGCAGTTCATTTGTATAAATTAGGTAGTAGTGATGGAGTTAGACAGACTAGGATATTTATATGTACAAATCATACAAATATCCCATTCCGAAACATTTCTAGCATAAACTTACATTGTAAAAGAAATTAAAGTTCCATCTTTGATTCTTGAAAGACTTTCTGATGCATTTCTCTTACAGCCACAACCCTCTACATTGCGAGTAAATCACTCGCATATGCGACTAAATCTTACTCTGGGCGACTAAATGATGTCTAATATTAGCCAATTGCTAATAAATTCTCAGATTTTTATATCTAATTCTAAGTATCTGCGATTACATGACTGTGTTCTCATGTTACAATAAAGTGTTCGCCACATTTGCGCAGGAATGATTAAATTATAATACCTGCAATCCTGCATAATCGACAGGAGGTGGATGCGTGTCAAACTCACTGTCGGTGAGGAAAGAGAGACGCAGCTTGTATCGGTGTAGGCTATATACGGTAGATACTGTGGAAAATGAGTAATGGAACCGTGTCAGATATTTCAGTATCGGTTTCAAAATATAGATATTTATGATAACACTACCATGTATACAGCAAAATCACTGGTGTAGAATTTTCAGGGATGGTGTAAAATTAACAGTGTTGTCATTGTTTTAACACTACATGGTGATAAAATAACACTGCTGTTGTTATTTGTAAGACAGTGTCAGTGTGAAATTTAAGTGTATTTTCAAATTTCACCCAAAGTGGCATAAAAAGCCACGCCTCCACTTAACGCTAGGCCACCAGTCTGTGTCCGCCATTTTCTTTTACTTGAAGCCGAAGCCGAAGAAAAAGCAGGTAAATCAGATTCTCACACGATATAGCTAAATTAAATTGTTATTTTTATATCTACGGAGCCTTTGATCAATTCGTTCCCTTGTTAAGATAAATCGGGGCCATGTTGTACAAATTTGATACCTCAGTAATTCAGATCATGGACGCGGTTTAAACTAGGGCACTAACGTTAATTACGTGTCCGTGATTTACCTAAAATGGAGGAGCGTATTAATAAATCGTGAATTCATAAAACAAATTCCTAAATCGTGGCCACGACATTTAGGTTTCCCCCTCTACATTGCGCCTTCTACACGTTAAAAACCACACAGTTGGTCATGAGCAAAACACGCAAGTTAATGTTTGTAACTTCTCCAAACTTTGAGTCCATAAATGACGCTGAGCTCCCTCACTGTCTGATCAACTCTTCACCTGCTGCAGCGGCAGCTTTTCCCGGTTCAGATATCAGGGCTTTTATTGGTCCCTTCACGATCGGATGCCTTTATCTTATTTTTATTGGCTACTGAAGTTTCGTCAAAGGTTTGAATATCAATTCAAATTGTGGGCATACTCAGTAATGAACTATGATTTAAAAGAAACGAAGTAGATTATTTTGCTTAATTTGTACTTAAGTACAAGTAAAAGTACAGCTTTAGAAATATACTCAAAAAAGTACAAGTACCCGAAAAAACTACTTAATTAATTACAGTAACGTGAGTAGTTGTAATTCGTTACCTCCACCACTGCTTAATACAGTCTTTAGTCACTTCTTAGCTGCAAACAAAACATATATCATGCTTCCTCCGCAAATCTGGCTGATTTGAGTCATTTCTTAGTGCATCGGACTGTACTTGTCACAATGTATCTTTTTGGATGTCACTAAAAATAACCAGCTCATTTGTGCGTGAATCAGGCTACATTGGTCACACTGTATGTTATTGATTCACTAAAAAGAACCCACTCATAAGAATCATTGTTTATGAACCGGACAACACTGGTCACACTGAATGTTGTTTTTGCATGCAGTCTGCAAGGGACCATAGAATAGTACAGGGGTTCTCAACTCTGGCCCTCAAGGTCCACTTTCCTGCAGAGTTTAGCTCCAACCTTAATCAAACTCACCTGAACACGCTAATCAAGGTATTCAGGATTACTACAAAGTTACTGGCAGGTTTGTTTGATTAGGGTTGGAGCTAAACTGTGCAGGACAGTGGACCTCGAGGGCCAGAGTTGAGAACCCCTGCAATAGTAAGATGTTATGTCATTATCATTCATTCTATCATTCTTATCTTTTTATTGCATCACATTCAAAACAGACTGCAACCCCATTCACATCTCAAGTCATTTTTAATGCAGCCATTGAGGAAAAGATCTTGGAATTTTAACAATCATTATCAGGATTATTCAGAAATTTGATATCATCACCCAGTCCTCACAAACTCACACAAATCCAGAAGACAAAATGCCTCCCTGTCGATTACTACCATTGACTTAGACAAATGTCAGGAACAGACACAAACTGAATTAGAAAGCTCCTCAGATTCCTGTAAGAAACAAGTGAGCAGCGAGATAAACAGAAATAGAAAATACACTATGAAGAGAGCGCGAAGGAGAGAGGTGAGAGATCTCCTGTCTGTACAGCAGGTATATCCGGGATTGAACTGGATCGTGTCTGTAGTGCTGGTGTCAGATGAGCAGGTGGTCTCTGCTGGGCAGCGTCTTTGTGCCCTTGAGCTGCTGGGTTTCCTGTTTGCTGCCTAACAGGTCTCCCCTAATCACAGCGCTGAGAGTATTATTGTGATCATTTGCATTGAATTTTGACAGGCGGTTGTGTTCTGGGCTGGCCTGGTGGGGCCTAATACGTCTCAAAATACAGACTGCGTCAAGGTGACTCCTTGTTCACACTGGCATGTGAGCACAAATAAGCCCACATTTTTTGTGCATGTATGGTATGCATTATGCTGGTTACACGTTTATACCAAGCATTTTTAGAGAGTCACACGTGATATTACCACATCCCCTGAGGGCTTTCTAAAATGATAATGTCCCCTTGACAAATGAAAAGTGATTCCCAAGAGCATGTGACTGAATCTGAGAGTTTGCAAGGACATGTCTGGGTATAACACTCTTAATGCAGAAATGTCAACGGCAGCAATACAAGTATTTTCTGTGGGCTCCGTGCGACCCTAGTGTGACTAATGGCTTATTCCCATAGCTGCGGACAAAACCTGTCAAGCTTGAATGACACGTGTTTCCGCAGGGAAATTGAGCATCAGTCTGGGATCCGTTTCTCTACGTATTGTCTTTGACGTTATTGAGTAAAACTGACTGCGGAACAGAAGATTGAAGATCTTCAATGTCACGGGCTGTTGGAGAAGAGGAATGGAGGTTTAGAGCTTTCATTCTGGTAACGTTGTCCTTTTCTGTGAAACATCCGATGTATTTTAAGCTGGATGAAAGGTTCAACTCTGAACGAACTGGTTCTGAACGAATCCCAGAGAGGTTTAGAAATACCATCTGACATTTGCCTCTATTGTACTCATCCTGGTACACCTTCTTTTTCTTCCTGTCTCTCCATCTCCATGGAACACTTTATTCCAGCTCTTGTTTGGAAAATATTCTCTGTTCGTATTGAGCTGACAGGAACAGTTTATAGGGCAACAGACACATCACCACCTGCCCTCCTGCCAAAACATCCCAGTGAAATGGACAGCAGGCAGGATGGCTTTCCAAATTCCCTTTTCAGCCACAGAAATGGGGAAGGTTTGTTTCTGTTGGCCAACAACACCTGATGTCTGTTGCCATCAGATAAGACTGACGCTACAAGACACCTCTTTAGGGAAGAAGACTCGTTTTTGACCCACAAGTTGACCTGTTTAACACTCTTGCCCCACAGACTCTGATTCTTTAGGTTTAGCTTTAAAAGAATTTCGGATCTTGAAATACTTGCCTGATAGAATGGCTGAAGCAAAAAGAAGCTACAAGATGAGATTCTCATCATCATTGTTGCCTTCAGCTTTCTCTCTGGAAAGTGTGAAAAGCAGTAGTGAAATGAATTGGAAATAAAAGATATATATCTATATTATTCAGCAAGGACACGTTAAATGATCAAAAGTTTCACAATATTGAACATAAGAGAAAACATGAAGTCTTACAAACCTCTTTTGAATGGTAGCTATGCCTTTACAATGTCAAGCTTATCATTTGGTATAAATGGGTCTTTATACATGGGAATATCTACAGTAGTTGCATTTATATTCATGTAGCGCTCATGTGTACTGTGTCTACTTCAATGTCATCAGCCAATAACAGTACTTTATACAATAACAGTGTGTTTTTTCACCAAGATGTTTGAGACCACTTTTAGGAAAATCTCTTTAAGTGCAAACAGCATAACTTAACAATTTCAACTAATTATGGAGTAGCACCTATACATGTGTGTTTGTGCGTGAGTTCATTAAAGAGGATTATTAAAAATTATCAGTTATCAATTATGAGACTGAAGAAATGATTCAAAGCAGAGTGAGACATCCCTACTTTTTTAAGTGATGCAAAAAGATGAAGTCTTGAAAGATGGAAGTGTGAGAGAAAGAGACAGGAGCAAAGCATGAGGGAGACTATAGCTCTATATGCATAAATCACATCCACAAACGAGATAAAATGCTGAAAATGCTTTCATCTGGGCCACAGAGATGAAACAGGTTTGCATGTGTATGCTAACTTGTCTCATGCATTCCTGGGTGTCTAGAGTTGTTTGTGTGAAATGGCTTTCTGTGATGATTTTCAAAGCATTATTTCTAGAATCCTACAAATCAGCTCTTGCAACTTAAATATACATTAACATTCAAAGGTTTGGGGTCGGTAAGTTTTTGTTTTTTTTCAATGTTTTTCAAGAAAAAAAAGAGTCTCTTATGTTCAACAAGGCTAAATTTATTTGATCAAAAATACATTAAAAACTGTAATATTGTGGAATATTATTACAATTTAAAGTAACAGTTTTTTTTAAATATAATGTATTCCTGTGAAGGCAAAGCTACATTTGTCAGCAGCCTTAACTCCAGTCTTCAGTGTCACATGGTCCTTCAGAAATCATGCAAATATGCTGATTTATTATTATTATTATTATTATTATTAGCAGTATTGAAAACAGTGATATAAAAAAAGTTCAATAAATAACATATAAATAAATTGATTTCTGCAGTGGCACTGCATGGATTTTGAGATAGATCTCCTGTGCTTCTTTTCTTTGCACCCGTACACACACCTCTATTTTCAACAGGAAATCTTTCCATCACCCTCTCCAGCTGTTTTTAATAGTTACAGAGCGTTTGCTCTCCACACATTACACTTTTCACACAGACTCAGGGTTTGTGATTGATCCCTATAGACACGTATCCTCAAACCTTTGCTCTCTAAATAAGTCTAAATTTGTTTCTGCCTGAATCTTTATGTGTGGTTTAAAGCAATTGGCAACTGCCAAAGAACATCCTGTTCCCATTTCCCAGTTTTAACAGTGTGTGTGTGTGTGTGTGTGTGTGTGTGTGTGTGTGTGTGTGTGTGTGTGTGTGTGTGTGTGT
>NW_015542476.1:72677-75461 GCF_001515605.1 Sinocyclocheilus anshuiensis
TATATATATAAATCTTTCATCAAATTTAAAATGCCTTTACTGTCACTTTTTGTATTTTTTAAATTGTTCTTGTTGAAAAAAAAAAAAGTATTAATTTCTTTCAAAAGAAAAAAATCTTACTGACCCCAAATTTCTCCCTTATATTTTTTTTATGTTCACCTGTATACCTGTAGGAGATTCGTTGCTTAAGCACAATGGAATGAAGTTCACGACAAAAGACAGAGACAACGATCATTCGGAGAACAACTGTGCTTCATTCTATCACGGCGCCTGGTGGTACCGCAACTGCCACACCTCCAACCTTAACGGCCAGTACCTGCGTGGACAGCACACCTCTTACGCCGATGGGATCGAGTGGTCATCCTGGACCGGGTGGCAGTACTCACTAAAATTCACAGAAATGAAAATTCGGCCAACGCGCGAAGAGCGAGAAAGCAAGTAACCGCACACAAAGTCAAATGTAAACGTAAGTTCAAAAAAGAAACATGTTAAAAAGACTTAAATATGGGACTTACGGGACAGTGGTTGTTGCTAATCTGAAAAAAAAGTCACACTGTTGTGTGGCCGTGCTGTAAGTCTTGCCCCCCATGTGATAATCTCTTCATCATCAGGCCTTGAAGTTTCTTTACACCCAGTTGTCGGCTCTCTGCTCAGCCCTGCACTGACTCAACTACTGTCAGACACACTTCAGTTCTGACAAAAATGAGACTGAATCAAGGATCCTATTATCTTGCCATTGGTTAGGGAATTAATTAATGGAGAACTATGTACGACAATGAAATGTTAGAATGGTTCCTTCTGTCAGCAAAGCTCGTTTCTTTTCTCCCTCATATTGTTTAACACACAATTCATATGCCAAATACACATGCCAAGGCCAAATCTCTACTAAGTCTTCATGTCTGAAGAAGAAGGCTAGTACAAAATAAGAAAGTGTGTAAAATGGGAGGGAAATGAAAGAGAGAGAGGCGGTCTTGGAAGAGAGCAGTGCAAAGGTTTCTGTGGGAGTTTGTCTCTCATCTGTCTGACAGGCCATTAGTGAGCATATTGGCCACTTTGTCTGATCGCCATTGCCAAGTGATCATCAGGCAGGCTCTTCATCTGGCACATACGCAGATGGAGGCTGTTTATGCATGTGTGTGAGCGAGATAAAAGGGAAATGTGATATTGTCTCGTCTCCTTCCCGAGCGTGTGTTTCTGACTCAGCACAAGTTTGAGTGTTCTCGAGGAATCACTTTATCGGCCCGACAAGCTCGCTCGAGTGTGTTTACTTAACACTTATTCACACATCATTCGTTCATGCATGCCTTCGGACGCTGTGTCATAATGCTAATTTAAACAAGCCGTCCTGCCCTCTTTTATGTGTGAACGCTAATGTGTATATCAGCTCATTCACTGCCGTCTCTCTCTTTCCCCTTTTGTTCGAGCTGCTCCCTTCATCTCTCGCCCTTTTTTCTCTCCTGGTCTTCTTCTCATTTGTTCTCCCTCCGCTCTCCCTTCACTCCTTTGGTTTGTTTTCTTTGGTCCCCTGTGGCAGTGGAAATGGTCAACGTCATTTAGTACAATTACACTGCTCATTGTTCTCTCTTCTGCTCTTTTCTGACTTTTTCCTTTTCTCCCACTTCTGTACTTCCCGCTTCTGTTTTGTTATTCATCTCTCTCTCAACTTAATTATGTTCCTTTTTTTAAATCTCCATTGTCATAATGATGACAATTTATTTGTACTTTGCTTAAATATTGTAATTTTGAATTAAAAAAGGAGATTTTTACGTATTTAACATGATTAACACACTTAACGTTAATCAAACAAAACAAAAAAAAAAACTTTTGTTCCTTCCCTTGTTTGTTTGTTTATGTATAAAGACAAGCAGTTTTCATGCGGACTTGTGAATGAACTTGTGCAAGTATGAATTAATTGATCTTGGATTTTGAGTTTTACTTCATAAATGTTCCAAGAGCTTTAAGATATGTGTAGATTTCATGTACAGTGTGGATGTCTTTAGAGACTTTTAGCGCATGTGAAAGGTTTCCTTACAGGAAATTGACAAAAGCACACAAATTAAGCAATGTACGATAGAAAAGATCCTCGATATGTCCTGATAATGCCTGTAGTTATGTGACTGGGATGAAATGGATCTGTTGTGTGGGACTGAAGTCTCTGGAATGGACTCTTGTTTTAAATTCTAGTCTGGCAGGAGTGGAGTTAAAATCCGTTAAATGCACACCAACAAATAATGAGCACATTACTCCAGAAAACATGCATGAAGAGGACTGTAAAAGCAACATTACAGGATGTTGTCAAGACTCTTAAATGGACACAAGTGTGTGCTCATGCTTGTCTCTGGAGTCCCCTCTAAGTTTGCCCCAATTTAACTACAAAGTTGCCTCTGTCAGTTTGTGTCTTTGTTGTGTATTTTCCCTTGTACTTATTTTTCTTGTTCTCTCAACTGATTTTTACCCCTCCTCTCATTCTGTGGAATTACATCGCAATCAGCCTCTTTTCTCTGTCACCATGTGCTTCAAAGTTAACCATGCTGCCTGTTCAGCTGTCAATAACGTTTCTCCAGTGCGTTGCCATGGTAATGATCCCCTGAACAAATGCTAACAGGCTGAACAAAGAATGAAGGAAAGAGATGTTAAATTATGTAACAATGTCATGAAACTGAGTCAAGAAAGGACAAAAAGACAAAAAGAAAACAAGAGTGCACATTATAATGGGACAGATACAATTTGAAATCATTTGTAATTAACGGTCTCTGTGAGAATGAGTGTGTGGAAGTGTGTGTG